>NC_089623.1:607842-911763 GCF_039881205.1 Euwallacea similis
AAACCTTTGCGAACTTCGAAATTAGGTATATTTTTTGGAAAAAAACTGATTTTTTGACCTTATGGCGAATGCGCTTAAGTTTATCCAATTTACAACAGCTTGTAAGCAGTACCTGTACGACCATCCACCGTCTACTGGCAGCTACAGAGCCTCATCAGAAGTGGACACCCTGTCCCAGTACACCTTTACGCAAAAATCCAGTTCTAGTGCAATTATTGAGCCACTTTATGATGAAATTCCGGCCAAGGAAGATATGTACATGAATACTATCAATAGTGCGACTGTTCAAGAGATAAATAATACTCAACCCAGAACTACTGACCTTAATATTATTGATTCAAATCATTTGTATATGAACACTTGTGTTCATACCAAGTTTTAGAGTTATTTGTATTAAAATAAATTCAAAAATGGCTCAGTATTCTGAACCATGAAAACATCCCATAATAAAAATATACATATATTTGCCAAAACAAAAATAATAAAACAGGAATAAATACTTTAAAGTTTTACATCTGTATCAAGCTGTATCACAAGTGTCCAGCTGGCCAAACCGACTGTCCAGTTTAAGTAACTTAATTACTTTGGACTCAAGTTCAAACAAATGATCATCCTTAGCTTCAGGCACAACCTCCCTCATTATCTTCGCCAAATTGCATACATAATCAATATTAGGCCCACTAGGACCTATAGATTTCACTACTTGCTCTGCTATATCATCCAATTCAGCATGTCCAGCATAATTGGGGTTATCATGAGCAGCCAAATAAATTGTCATATCAAAGGGCTGAATTGAAGTGTCTTTTGGATAGAATTTTACAGTTTTCCTTTCGTAACCACCCTTTTCACGGTAATCTAAATGTTTTACCACATTCTCTACATTGCACTCTTTTATCCTATAAGCAATGCCATACACCATTGACTGTTCTGAGGCTGGAATAAGTGTAACAACACGTCCAGGGTTTTCCGGGGTGCCACGGTGATCTGTGCTGAATTGATAGAATCTGCGTTCATAGCTTCTGATATAACCTATTATCTTCTCAACATATGGGAAATCAACTTTCCACATTAAGGATCCATAGCCAAATACCCACATGATATCTTATGAACTCTGGAATGTGTGATAGTAGAATATTCAAACAAAAGAAGAATATATATTTCAAAGAGCGGTGAAGCTGAAATAATTAATAAATTCAGCTTTAGAATGTCATCCAAAAATTCCTTTTCTAGGAACAACGATTTTTATAACGGTTCATCTGACCTAATTAACGAAATAGTTTTGATTATATTAATTACTATTAAACTTAAAATTAAGTAATAACTAGTCAAACAAAACGTCATTTAAATGACAATGGGATCTTTGCGAAAAGTACCTATAATATGGATTGGATTAATTTCTATCAGCTGATTCTCAACCAATCACATTAGCTCCGTTTACAGCGAGCCAATCAGACTAGGTAAAAATCAGCTGATAGGGTTCAATGATCTAGTCATCCTTTTCGAAAAAATTTAATATCAAAGTGACAGCTGTCATTGTCAGATGTTTACAATCAAAGTTAAAGTATATATTTATTTACTTTTTGCCTGTTTATTGTTCTCACCCAATTTTCACTGAATTCAGAACTTCTGGAAGTCGTGGATATTGTTACAAGAGTTTAAAGGAAATCTGCAAGCTTAGCATCAACAAATTTAACATGGAAGTGTTCAATAAGTATTTATACCAAGTCGGGACCTCCGTGAGTCAAACAGTCTCACAGTTGTCCGGAGTTCTTCCGGGAAATCCTGTGACTCGAGAATATGAATCATCAGCTCACATCGCCTCTGCAGGCCCAGGGCTATTATGGAAGATTTACAAGGGAGTTAAAAGATCCACAAAACAAGAAGCTTCTATTTTCGTATTTGAGAAAAGACAGCTTGAAAAATGGAACAAACATGATAGAGAATTGGTCCTGGAAAGCCTGAAGCATGGAGTACAACAATTGACTAAAATCAGACACCCACAAGTACTTACAGTGCAGCACTCTTTAGAGGAGAGCAGAGATAGTTTAGCTTTTGCCACAGAACCAGTATTTGCCAGTCTGGCTAATGTTCTAGGGGAAACCATAAATATGCCTCAGCCAGCTAATATGTCAGATTACAAGTTTTTTGACATAGAAATTAAATATGGAATGTTGCAAATTGCTGAAGGGCTGCAGTTCTTGCATAATGATGTCAAACTGCTTCACAAAAATATATGTCCTGAGAGTATTGTGATCAATAATGCAGGGGTTTGGAAAATTTTTGGACTGGACTTTTGTATCCACAATACCAATCCTGCAAATCAACCTGCTAATTTTCCATTTCAAGATTTTTCACCCACTTTGCCAAATGTCTGCCAGCCAAATTTGAATTATTTGGCTCCAGAATGTGTTCTAAGTCAAAATCATTCCACAGCAAGTGATATGTTTTCTTTAGGTAAGTTTTGTTTATAACTAGAAATGGATCATGGAAAAATAAAATATGATGAAATATTAGGCATGATTAATGTTGTTACAAGATTATGTAAAGCTAATGGTGTAAGGTTACATTTTATTGTGTGTCTAAGATGGGTTGTGGATTCAAAAAACTAATTTCTGCAAGAGAAAAATTAGTATTTTGGTAATATTCACATAAATCCAAAAAGGTGCAACAATATGTTTTACATTGTATTGGCGAAGTGTGTGTTCCATGTTTTTGATTTATCAAGGGTGAGTCCCAATTTTATACTTCTATTGAGAACAGAATTTTTCCTCAAAAGAGAGAAAATTAATTCAGGAAGTTCAGCTTTTCCCTTTTAGTGAACAGGACAATGACCAGCTTCCTGAGACTGACTACCAGCTTTTTCTTTGGGCACACTACATCTAGCACCTGAATGGGGCTGGATGTGCAATTGCCTGTTCAATTTCTTAAAAATATTCCTACGTCATTTGCATAGGTTTATGATTTAACTTTCCATAGCACCAGAGATTGTGCTATGGAATTGATTGTCCACAAGCTCTGACCTAAGGAGAAGGGACAAAACCCCCTTGCAGATAAGTTCTCGCCACCTTGAATATAGCCAAGTCCCTATGTAAGGTAGTTTTAATCATTTACTATTCCAACATATTGTGGATTCAGTTAGTGATTGTCATTTCAACCCCTTGTGATTTAACTGAATTAAGTAGCTAGTAATCTGGTAGCGCATTTTTAAATACTCGTCCTATGTCCTAGAAAATTCCCTCTGCCAAGCCCTTATTAAATGGGGGTTTGACTAATGTTTGCCATCAGGTGAGATCTAAGTCCAAGAAATGGTGTAATTTTGTAAATACTTCATTAACTATTGTTATTTAGCTATACTGCATTTGGAATGTGTACCTTGTTGATTATAAATTATCTTGAATTTGCAAAAAAATCCATAAAAATGAAATAAACTTTCGCTTATTTATTGTCCCAACAACTTCTTTAATTTGAATGTCTTATTAAATTATTTGATTTCTTGTATTTTGTGCCATAAAAAAATTCATTTTTGCCATGATTTATTGTTTCTTTTTCTTAATAGGTATGTTAGCTTATACATTACATTCCCCTGGTAAACAATGCTTATCGCCTGTTCGAGATCTGCAGCAGTTTAAGACCAGAGCGCTACAGTTTAAAAACTTTAGTTCACCTAAACTCCAATCCATTCCAGATGATCTCCGAGAGTTTGTAAAACTATTATTGAATATTACTCCTGAAATCCGACCTGATGCACATCAATTCATCAAGGTAGTAATTTATTTAACAAAGAACTTATTTAAGAATTGTGCTTTTAGATTCCATATTTTGATGATGTGGGTATAAAAACTCTGACATATTTAGATTCATTGCTGCAATGGGACAATTTGCAAAAGAGTCAGTTTTATAAAGGTTTGCCTGAGGCTTTAAAAAAGTTACCTCATAGAGTGAAACTGCAAAGGGTTTTGTCTTGTGTGGTTCGAGATTTAGGGCAATCCACCATGGTTCCCTTTATATTACCCAGCATATTTGAAATCGCCCATGATTGCTCTAAAGAGGAATATAAAGCCTTTGTGCTTCCGCATTTGAAACCAATAATGAAGTTAATTGAACCTATTCAAGTAAGTTATTGATTTTACGGAAAATTTTATGGAAATCTAGAGAATGTTTGTAGATTCTTTTAATTATGCTCCAAAAAATGGAGCTGCTGCTCAAACTCACTCCAGCTGAAGATATTCAACTGCATGTTCTACCAATGTTGTACAGAGGATTGGATTCCGACTCTCCACAAATTCATGAATTGTGTTTATTGGTGTTACCGACATTTGCAGGCCTTTTAGATCATGGAAATGTGAAGAACAGCCTCCTTCCCAGGATTAAGAAATTGTGCTTGAGCACCTCCACTCTGAGTGTGCGGGTGAATTGTCTTTTGTGTGTCGGGAAGTTGCTGGAGCATTTAGATAAATGGCTGGTGTTGGATGAGGTATAATAAACACGATATTGATTTCCATTTCTCTTGTTTACTATATTGATTTTATCATCGGTTTTTTTTGTTCCATCAGGTGTTGCCGTTTTTACCGCAGATCCCCTCACGAGAACCTGCAGTTCTCATGGGAATACTCGGCATTTACAAAATCGCTATGAATCACAAGAAATTGGGCATTAGCAAGGAAATTATGGCCACCAGAATCTTGCCTTTCCTCATACCTTTGTGCATCGAAAACGGCTTAACTTTGGCCCAATTTAACGCCATAACTTCGGTTGTTAAAGAAATGTTCCAAGCTGTTGAAAGCGAGCACAGAACGAAATTAGAGCAATTGAATTCTGTTAAAGATGAAGAGAAAATATTGGCCTCGACAATGCCTTCCATGACGCACCCTGTGAAAGCTGTGGAGCTTGAAGATGATCTTACTACTTTGAGGCTGGAAAGTAGCGTTTTGAACTCGAGAAATCCCGCTCCTGCTCCCTCCATGAGCATAGAGCAGAAACAGGCAATGGCAAGGCATCAAGAAAGTTTGAAGATGTTCAATAATCAACCCAATAGAGAATCTAAGAAGATCCTAAGCCCTTGTGCAGCTCAACCGAAAGATCTGACTTCTAGTTTGTCCAATAGCGACTTTGGAGATTTTCTTAGCTCGTCACCTGCACCCTTAAACAACAATTTAAGGCAATTAACAGGAGGAAGCTTCACAAATAATGTCACAAACGCCAATTACAGGCCAAATTCCACATTTCAACCTCTAACGCCGAATATAAATCAAAATTTTAGTCCTTGGATGAGCAATCAGCCGCAAAATTCCGCGTTTAGAGCTCAGCAAACTCAGAATTGGTCAGCTCTGGACAATTTGCTGCCTGTAAATTTGAATTCAGCAGCAAATAAGACTCCGATGAATCAAATTGGTGGCAGTCAAATACCGTTAATTCCTCAAGCGCCTTCGAATGCCTCAAATAATAATCAATTGAGTAAGAGTGATTTACTGGATTTTTTGAATTAATTGAACTTTGAGTAGGCATTTGGTGTGTTATTTATTTAGAACATTAAGTTTTTAAACGACAAGCTTATTTATTGTTTTGTTAGGTATTTAAATTGTCTTTAAACAATTTATATTTATTTGAAAATTTTATTTATATATGATGGTTAAGTGGTAGTATTGTTGGCTGATTTTCCAAGGCGGAAAAGTAGCTTATATATTTTGATGTTTTTGTTGAATAAACTGTTTGATTTTAGTTCTCTGAATAATACGGATAACCTAGTTGAACTTACACGTTTGTGGACACACAATAAAAAAAATGCAAAACACTAGTTTTTATCACCTTCTTAGTGTGACTAGTGATTAGGCCAAAGTGTATGTATGCGGAAACCCTCGTACATCCAGATACTGCTGATCTAAGCAATATTTTTATAAGAAATATTTACTTGAATTCCTCTTTTTTATAGATATACTGCACACATTCCTATTTTTTTGCACTTTATTCGTTGTTTTGGTTTTTTTAGTAAAAGAAACGTTGCAAATTTGAACAAATTCCGTTTCGATGCCATTCCGTTCCTTTTAACGCGAATTCCCTTTCTTTTGGTTTTAGAAAAAGCTGTGTCTCAAATACAAAAAACAGCTTTTAGGGTTTTTGAGTTGTAGTTTTTCAAAAACTCGAGTTAAAATTAGAAAGTTGCGTAGTCAGATTTCATCACTCTGTATTCGTTTAAAGATGAATGGAAATTTGTTTTTCGAAATTGTTAATAAAAATATCCATCTTCCTAGTTTCGGGAAGATGTTATACACCGTGAGAAAACAGCATATTTTCCATACTACATAAAATTAAACTGTATAATAAATAATTCTGTTATTCGGATTAACATGATTAATTTTTGGTCCTCGCCTAACTTGTAATAATGTGTTTGTCGAAAAATCGGCCTTTAATTAGCTTTGAAGATAGAACTATGTCTAGGATTAGCTTAAGTAGCCCAACATATGAACATGACCTTTGTAGAGCCGTGTTTATAAATTACCTTTTTTAGCACCAGCTCAAACAATATATCTAGTAAATGCCCTCCTCGGCTTTGATGACACATTAGTATTCTTTTGCCAAAATGTTCAATAACTTTTTGACACAAATGTAGTTGGATTTCAGTGATACAATGTCTGATCTCCTCTTTCAAAGCTTGGGTGGTCTCGGGTTTATTTACATAAACTTTCGACTTCAAAAAGCCCCAGAGAAAAAAGTCCAAAGGCATTAAATTGTACGATCTAGGTGGCCAATTCAAAGCGCCCAAGCGGGGGGTTACACCACCAGGGAATGTCTCGTGCAATAATGCTATTATTTCACGTGATCTATGGCAAGTGGTACGGTCCTATTGGAACTACATGTCCTTGAGATCAATACCGTCTATGTGGGGCACAAGAAACTGGGATGTCATCCTCAGATACTGTTCGTTATTGACTGTTTGTGCATCGCCGGCAGCATCTTTAAAGAAAAATAGTCCAATGATGCCTCTTGCTCAAAATCCACACCAAACAATAACACGTTTGGGATGAATTTTCTTCTCATGAATCACATGTGGATTTTCAATACCCAAAAAGCAACAAATTTGCTTATTTATGATCAATATGAAAACGGACCTCATCTCTGAAGATGATTTTGGTGGAAAAATTGCTGTTCACTTTTTGTTGTTTGATGATCTAATGATGAATTCTCTTCTCTGTGTATGATCTGTAGGCTTGAAATTGTCGAATTTTATAGGTATGAAGATGCAAACCTTTAGCGAGAATACGTCGCATAGTGCTTCTTATAATGTTCAATTCTTGAGCACGATGCCGAACACATGTTCTTCGACTTTTGGCCACATTCTGGTAAATGGGCGTGATGTTTTCTTCAAAATGCAACACGTGGGTAAACACGTGTCAATGGTTTCACATGAGTAATCAATTAAGTTTCCTCAAATTTTCTTACGAGCTTCACTATAGTTGGAACGTTTCCCGACCAAAAATTGAAAACAATTTGTGTATCGTAGCTGCCAAATCTTCACCATTTTTGAAGTAATATTTAATAATTAAAACATGTTGTGGTGTTGAATATTGGTCCATTTTTTTAAAATTAAGCAAGGCGCCAAATTTAAATTTTGCGCTCTTGTTGGGACACCCTTTACTACCCAGTTAAATCACCTTGGGATGATCCGTGCTAACTTTGTATGCAACGTGTGTGTGTTTGTCGAGTAATTTTTGCAAAAATTTAAATTTAATTGTCCTCGTTGGATTCACCTTCAAAAATACAATTCAAAGATGTCTTTAAATTAAATACTCGAATTGACCTCTATTTGTTTCTATACAAAAATATAAACATGATTCAAACATTCCAAGAACATTTTCTAAAACTTGCAGCGATAATTAGCGGCATCCCCAAATTATTCGTTGTCATAAGTTATCCAGAAAAGTTGGTTTTGTTTGGTATATTTTAGCATGAAAATACCCCCAAAAAACTTCAAAGACGTCAAATCTGGTGATCTAGCTGGCCATTCTATACGTCCAATTCAATACTCGGGAAAATGATCGTTTAGAAAATTTCCAACAGTGTATAATGAAACGGGGCTCCATCCTGTTGAAAAAAAGCGGTTTTCAAACTTAAAACGTCTATTTCCAATATTTCAATAATTTGCAGATAGATTAAATTTTGCAGCGTATCGAGATAAATGGCGCCGATCAAGTTTTCCGTGAGGAAAAATGGGTCAACGACATGATTGTTTAATATCCCAGCTCAAACATTGAATTTTTCAGAATGTTTGTGCTTGCTCTTCTCGCATTAAATGGGAGTTAACTTCGCTTCAACATCGACAGTTGTGCTAATTCACGTGACCATTCAAGAAAAATGAAGATCCATCCGAGAAACAAATGCTGCAGAGTAGACGTCAATCAATGTTTGGGTGGTCTGACATTTCACAGAATTCCTGACCTCTGTAAAATCCTCTTCATTTAGTTTCTGGACAAGATTTATTTGGTAAGGATGAAATTTATATATTTAAGAATTCTAGCGACAGATGATCTGCTGACTTCAGAGCTTGTGATCATCTTCGAATGAATTGCGTATTGTTCATTAAAGCAAAGAGGCCCAAAACACCAACTGAAGTATCTTCGTTGTTGACAACCCTTACCGGGGGGTGCATCCAGTTGTGAACATTCCCCTGAATTTTTCTGTGTATTTGTGGCAAATAAATTTATCAGGACGATGCTGGTTAAGCATTCTTGCAGCAACCCTTCCACATTTGCCACTTGAGCAATGGAAACTCACAAATTCTATACGTTTTTGAATTGAAAATGCCATGTTTAGGTTTCAAATCTGCTCACAATTAACAAAATCAGGTCCCACCTGGTAGAAAATAGCAAACCCAGCAACATCTTTTTGTTGAAATTGATCAAATCCAGAAGCGATAAGTAGAGAATTTACAAAAAAATCTGATTTTTTCTTACAAGCGAATTTAACTATGAAAAATTAAATTTAAATTTTTGCAAAAACGACTCATCAAAATTGCTTTTCTTGGGGCCTGTCGTAAAGAGGGTTCCAGAGCTGGGTATCACATGACCTTTCTTCTTCATTCAAATTTGGGAAGTTGTAACGCCACCTCTCGGAGGGTTGCTCGTTCAGACGTCAATTATACGTCAAAACATGTCTCCTAAAAAAAGCCACTCGACGTGTTTTGGGGAAATTTCTCCAAACAGGACAGAAAAAACATCCTGGGTGGCTCCTTTTCATTGGAACACCCTGTATTTGAAGGCTATGGGGGTAACCTGATGGTTTGTTCTTCGGGGATCTGAGACTCAAAGACTCATTTTAACTTGAAGTTTCAGTTTGAACCGCTTCTGTTTTCGACCGTACCACTTGTAGGCCTCCAGGCGTCGGTCGCCAGTTATGGATAGACGGAAAATTGGCAGGTTCTTCTCCATACTTTGGCAGGTCAGTAAAAGTAATTTTAAAGAGGTTCAGGATGTCCATGATCGGGTCTTTAAAAGCAACACGGAACTCTTCTCAGCTATGGCTTTGAGAAGATGCAAACCGGCCATTGTCCTCTCCAGGTTGCGGAAATTTCGAAACTCCTTAGTAGGTATTAGCGAGCAGTCTGAGAGCAAAACCTCGAGAGAGCTTAAAACACATATATGCTCATTCATAAAAAAAACCTAAACCAGTCCACTTAGCCGAATTAGCAAACATAGACGCAATATTCACATGACCTCCTCAGGCTTTTTTCATAAAGTAAAACACCCTGACCAAGGTCAAGGTCGACATCTCGCACAAAGTAATTACAAAACAATACATGTCGCTCGGAGGTAGGTACCCATGTGGTACTATGCCATTATTACCGCATAGCACGTTCGCGTATCACACACCTCTTTATTTTTACATTTGTTTTGATGGGATCATGTTCGCAAGGGGAAGTCGGTTTCAAGTTCGATAGTTGCGTTTGCCAATAATTTTATGCGCTTCAAGTGTATTAGGTAATTATTTATAGCACATAATTTAAACGAAGCAAAAGCTACTAAAAATTTTAAAAGCTGGCCGGTCATAGAGCAGCAGTGAGGGAATGTGGAAGCTCAGAGATGAGCCTCAAGTGCCTCAATGTTGGAGGGCGTACCCAGGGATAACAGTTGGACGCCGAAGATAAAACGGCCAACAAGAAATATCTGGGCAAAGAACTGAACGTGACCTTAAGGTTCGGGGGATGGGGAGCTAAGGCCAGATTTGTAAGCGATAAACGAACAGCTAAAAACTTTTAGAAGAGAAGAACCGAATTTCATATGAAGAGAATAAAGTTCTTACCTACTTAAAAGATATATGTTACATACAGGGTTGGTCCGCACATTTAGACATCACCTACTACTTTTATTATTAAAAAAACTTTTAATAAAAAAGTTGTAGGGTTTATCCTAAATCGCCAAAAAATGTTGAATAATTAATTAATTTTAAAATTATTTACACCAAAAAAACGCACTTTAAATACCTCTTAATATGAGGTACATATCGCGATAGGGTTTATTATATAATTTAATAATTTTATATAATTAATTTAAGATTTTGGGGTGGCTGGGGGCGCAGGAGTGTGCGTGATACTAATACTTTTGCTGCCAAAAATGTCCCTCCTTGCAACCTTTCAGGTCCCCACAAACCGCATGTCAGTGTCTCTTCGTTCTGATGATAAGTTTCTGGGATGGTAATTTTTAAATGAACACTCTGTATGTGGTAACACATGAATGGGAGAAATAATAAAAGGCATGGACAAATTTCCCAGAAATGAACCAAATATGCTACTAATGAATATGAATAGTTGTGTTCAGGGTAGTGAAACACCCATAGCTGGGAACTCCTAGGAATATTTCCATGGCGGACAATTAAATCGCCCTTTAATGGATACCATCAAGAAACTCTATAGTCGTGTATGTTTGCTACTTGTTCGTTTTTTCTTTTCTGCATGTACACAATTAAAACCGAATTTTCCCATCAAAAACATCTTGCACCAGTCATGAATACGACATTTTATTAGATTAATAAAACCATACTTCCGCCATCAGTAACTGTCGGCGAAGCTCGAGAGCAATGGCTTTTGCCCTGAACTATTCTGTTCTCATCGAGCTGTTCCTCTTGTGGTTCAACGTTTGGTACCAGCGAACTATCTAGATGTGCGGGTACTACGCGCGGTTCTTTTAAATGATCCTTGTTGTTATTGTTATCGTTAGATGCTTCCGCATGTAGATGGAGTCGCGTGTGCGGGAGAAAAATTGCTCTGAATTTTTAAATAGACGGTACCAGTTCGGAGTTGAGTAATATTTAGAGGTGAGTTTCATTCGTTTAAAAATGGAGGTGGGATTTTAGTTTTTAAAAGTAGAAATGGAGGATGAAATGGGAAAAAATGCTTTAACCATTTTCGAGATGCTTGTATTGGAGTGGGTTTAAATTCGCGTTATTAGGGAAAAAACTTCAACGTCAGGTAAGAAATGCAGCAGGGGCTTTATCAACTGAAGCTGTTTAAACGTGAAACTTTACTGCATTTCTCCAGTTTCAAGCTTAATTATTCCCGTAATTTGAGAGAAGCTGCATTGTGTGTTCAATCTCATCTGAGCTATCAGAATCTCCAACAAGGTCTTACAGGAAAAAATTCAAAGTACCTCCTTAGGCAGATCTAACTCATAAATTTTGAGTAGATGCAAGACTAATCTGGACCATTAAAAACAGTGAAGAATTTCACACAAGACCTGCATGTATCCTCTCGAAAATCTTGCCGATAACTCGACCTTTTTGTCGAAATGCTCATTTTCAGTAAGTTAAATCTAAAACTTTCTCTTCAGCGACCAAATTCACTGTTTGCACCTAATTTAGAACACTTTCTGCTATAGAATTTGGGAAAAAAGTCGCACAAACAAATTGCCTAGCTTAATGAACTGTAACGGAATGCCATTTGCGCCGTTACAGTCTGTAACATTTGATCGAGTACATGCAAAGCTTTGACGGACTTTTTATCCCACGACCGGGCAGAAAACTCAATTTCAAAAAAACTGGTTCTATTGTTGTTGAAATCGGCTTTTGCACGTTTTGCTTCCTCGATGAACAATAATTTGCGAAGTATATAAAGGGCGTTTCGTTAGTGAAGGTACATAGATGAGCATGGCAAATAACAAGAAGTGGAAGTTCAGAAGAAGCATGTCTTAACGTGACGAAAAAAAAATGCCAGTAATAGCAAAGATGTAAGAATGTTGGCAAGAAACCTAAAAGAGGACGAAGCAAATTAATGTAGAAAGTACTTTGAAAACTCTCCACCTCTTGGAAAAGTATGGAATCCATTCGATAGCTCTTATCGTGCGCCTTTGTTCTATTAATTGCAACACGGACTTAATTAAATTTTGAAAGAATTTTGGTGAAAATTTTATATTTCGATTCTTCTATAACTTCATAATTCTCACTCTTTAAAAGCTTTTCTCAAAAAGTCTCAAAAACGAACTTAAAACAATTTTGAGTCACCTCGTTGCATTTTGAATTCAGAAACAGTGAAGACCAGAAATTCACCTCCATAATTTCTTCCTCAATAATTTAATTTCGAAATATCATTCCTTAGCAATGTCAAACCTCACCATACCACATCCAAAGTCAAATTTTGGACGAAGACTTCATATGAGTATTTCTGTGAGTGTGTTCTTCTGGAGCTTTTTTCGAGTTGAGTAATTGGTTCTGAAGGTCTTTTTTTACGCTTCGAAAGCGTTTTGAAATATTTTTGAACCAGCGATAATTTGAAATTTGTATCTTCTCTTTGCATTCTGAGCCCAAGTTTAGAAATGAAGATATTACAACTCTTTTCAGGGGTTTAAGTCTTCATCATGATGCATCTTTTTTCGTATAAAAAGAACGGAAAAGAAGCTCATGGCAATATAAGGTGTCTTTGAACATAGTGCCATAAATTCAACCACGTATTCTTGGTCTTAAAATATGATAAAAACTTCATGCATATAAACGTATATTATCGCAAGGTGGTTCATTTTCGATATACGGGGTGTGAAAAGTTAGTTCTCGAAGATGGTTTTTTTGTTAATATTTTCGAAACACTTCGGGATAAATTAATGAAATCTTGTATTTTATTATAGCGTTTTGTGTTCTTTTTGAGTATGAAGAAGTTACCACATTTTTCTAGGGGTGAGTGAGGGGTCTTTAAAAGATTTATTTTCTTTCTATTAGAAACGTATTCTTTTGTGGAAGGGACAGATTTTCTGACCAATGGTTTTACATGAAGAGATTATCTCCCTGTTTTACAAGATATGTTCTAAGAACGATTTGCAATTTCTTATGGTATTTAAAGAAAAAGAGCTCCTATAAACATGTGGCGGGAAACGCTTAAATTCAGAGATACAGGGTGTTGAAAATTAAAAATATACATATTACTATTTGAAATAAATTTAAATCGGTCAGTTCTGGGTCTTTAATATTTTGCAGTTATTGTGCGTTGATAAAGCGCTGCACTTTTAGTACAGTTAATTTTTATCTGCCGCCAGTGGCGTAGTTAGGCCTAAGTCAGTTGACGTTTTCGTCATAAAATGTAAACTAGTAATGGATGTTTCAACATTTTTATTATTCTCGCATTCTTCTAACATTTTACAACAAAAAAGGTGTCTTGATTTGTTTGCCTTTTTGCCCAAAGGAAGAAATCAAGCGGCGTTAAGTCGGGAGACCTTGCCGGCCATTCTATTGCTCCCCTCTTGCCAACCTACCACCAGTTTATGATTTTTATTATTTTACGCACTGAACCTAATGAAATTTTTCGTGGGATACTTTCCTCAGTAATGTAGCTGGCTCGGCTGCGAACTGTCCTAGCACTATATAAATCTTTATTGAAGAATGGATTTACCCTAAACATTAACAATCTACTCCACTTGCCTTTTTTCTAGTGTTACCGGATCCGTACAAACTGCAACGGAATAAATTCTGAAACAAACAAGCTACCTCATATTAATTTCCGAAAGGTCATCAGAACACAATTTTTAATTCCGTAGTACACAAATTAAACAATACTCATACGTATGCTTTATCTTCCTATTTATGAATATTTCTGTCCGCAAATAAACGACACGCCGGACTGAGTATATATACAAAGTTAATCAGTTCCACTTTGATTCGTGATAAGCGAAGCAAAATAAAACGACTATGTATATGTTTAATATTTAAATTTGGATTTTTTGGCTTGAAATGAGATTTTTTCCTAGCGTATAAATTAAAGCAATTCGAGAATTCACAGCAAAGGCTGCGAGACCGATGGTTTAGTTCTCAGAACCGCACTTCAGGTAATGCAGGGCTTAGTTTTCTATTCCTAGCTAATCTAATACTTTAGTCTTCCACAGCACCAAAATCGAAGGGATGATCGACGTGGTAACCTGCTTCTTAGGAGCTATTTTTTTCATCTTCATCGGATTCCGGCCTCCCTGGCAGACAAAGAAGCTGCAAGATTTCAAGTGCAAAGATATTCCAGGTCCCTTTTCGGTGCCCTTCATTGGGACTGGGTGGCTGTTTCTGGTAGGGCGTTACCACACTAGCAAAATACCTGAGTTTTACCGGGAAATGAGGGAGAAATATGGAAGAATTTTTAAAGAAGAAGCCCTCTTCAATGTTCCCATTATCAGTGTTTTTGAAAGGAGTGATATCGAGAAGGTGCTAAGGAGCACCGGAAAGTGCCCCATCAGGCCTCCTACTGCTGCTGTGGCTAAATACCGAACGGAGCATCCTGAAAGGTATGCCAGTACTGGATTGGTCAATGAACAAGGTAGAAGAGAGTTTATGAGTTTTGATTATGGTAGGGAATGATTTTTCATATAGGAGAGAAATGGCAGTTTCTAAGAACTTCACTAACAACAGTGCTGACAAGTCCTAAGACAATACAAGATTTCTTGCCCCAAATGGATGAAATCGTAGATGATTGGTGCCATCTAATCAAGCAGAGCAGGAACCAGAGAGGCTATATTGAGCATCTAGAAGAATTAGCAGGGAGATTGGGTTTGGAAGCAATTTGTGCCTTGGTGCTGGGTAAGTAGATAATATTATGTATATTGGGTATTTCCTAAGTAAGGTTTGTGACTTCAGAGAACAATTTCTTATGCTATTTAAAGAAAAAAGTTCCTGTAAACACGTGACCGGAAACGCGTAGATTATGAGACAGAGGATGTTGAAATTAAAAAAAAAAATTATTATTTGAAATAAATTTGGAACCGCCAATGGTAGATTTTTAAAATTTTGCAGTTATTGTACATTATTACTATAAAGTCAATTTTTATCTGCGGCCAGTGGCGCAGTTAAGCGTGACTGAATCGACGTTTTTGTCATAAAACGTAGAATGCTAATGGATTTTTGACGTTTTTATTATTTTCGGACTCGCCTAACATTTTACACAAAAAAAATCCCTTCATTTTTTTCGGCTGATACTAACTTATTTTCAGAAAAATGGCCGGCAACTACATAAAACAACTTTAGAGTTTCCACACAATATTAAAGCATTTCATTGCAAAATACAAAATATAAGAAATGCAACAAAAAATAGATTTTTTTTCAAATTATAGAGAACCTTCCAGCAGTTTCCAAATTTATTTCTCACTTAATTCTCATTTGATTTTTGTATCGCTGTTAATTTTTACTCAAAAATTTTGTTTTCTGTCCCCCTATTTTTGACGAATTAAAATATGCGTTTATAAAATTGTAGAGATATTTTATAAATCATTGACGTACCAGAAAGTTTTTCGATATTTTTTCTTTTTTTCGCTCTACTTCCGAATTCAAAATTGGGTCTATTATCCCTCTGCTTTTATCTATAAAATAATTTTTTGGGTCTATAAAGAATGTTTGCCGCATTCAGTATACGTTAAATCATTGGCGTATCCTAATCTTTTAAGATTCGGCATTATTCCGAATTTATTTCACACATTTGAGTTTTTTGCCCTTTGTTTGGTGTCTAACTTGAAAATTGTGTTTTGTACGCCCCTGTTCTTGCTGCCTTCAAATGTTCAACTTACATAAAACTCTTGCGGTATTCAACAACTTTTAGAAATTTAGTTTTGCACTTCTCCAATACACTTCTGCTTTTAGTATGAATACTTGGCAGGATTATTTGCTAAATTATAAAGAACCATTTCTGTGCTCAGTATAAGTAAAATTGTTCGCGTTTAATGACCATTTACGATTTAGCAATTTGGCACTGTTATTTTTCACATTTAATATTTTTGTTGTTGAATCTTACTTGAATAATATTCTATACGCCCCAGTTTTACTGTGCCCCCAATGAGAACCGTTACAGTGTTTTATACACAGCGCTTGTAAAAAGTATTACAACACGTTTATAACTTTCATAAATCCGATATTTTAAAAAAATGCTTAAACACGTATAATTTTATTTAAAAAAAAGGCATTTAACGCGTTATTTTTCGATTTTCACAACTTTCACCCCTATCCAGCCGCCCCTATTAACTTTTTATTTTCAAATGGAGAGGTACCCAGTGTAGTATATCAAATGAAGGGTAATTCCATAAGGAATTCAATGTTATACTCAAAACTAAAATTGGATCTAATGTGTGCTTTAAGGTACAAGTTGTTCCATTTGGAATAAGCAAGTTAATGAGATTTGAAATCGTGCAACTTCGGAGGCACGCTTCAAATTGAAATACATCAAAACGTAACTTGTTAGATCCTGTTTGTGTCCCAGAACACTGATTCCAAAATTTGCAATTTATTTTTTTTAGATTAGCGCATAATACCGATTGCCGTGGGACCTTGTAGCTATCAAAATTTTCAAATTTTCCAGTATATCTCGGAAACGATAAATTTTAGACATAGTAAGACACTTTAGATAAACTGGACTTAAAATTTAATGAAAAATCTAAAAATGATTAAAAAAAATTACGTTTCATTTAAAATAACGAAGTTGGTAGGTACTTCCGGTATAACCGGAAGTGACGCCATTTTCAAAATATTTTTCTTGGATTCAAAATGGTTATAACAGAAACTGATCATGCAAAAATAGTGGCTTTAGTGGAAGAAGGGCATTCGCAGAGGTTTGTAGCTGAGCGAATATGCGTTTCTCAAAGCGACGTCTCCCGCATATGAAATTCCTATTTAGAAACTAACTGGGTCCAAGATTAACCCAGAAAGGGCTGTAGGTGTGAAAGCGGAATCGCCATATATACTTAACAATCCAGCGAAATCCTATTACGGCAATACCAAAAGCTTCGAAAAGAACTTAGACATGTACTTAGAGTTGCCATTTCTTGTTCGACCTTAAGAAAATGAATCATTCAGTGTGGTTTGCGATATCGTCGGCTAATAAGGATTCTTCGGCTATAATTTCAACACAGACCTCGTCAATTGCAATGGAATGAACAGCACATATTTCTACCCAAAGGATTTTGGAATTTTGTTTTTTTCTGATGAGACCAGAATTTGTCTAGTAAATAATAGCCGCCGAATTCGAGTTTGGAGAGAGCCAATAAGAATTGCTTAATCTACTCATATTCGCCTCGTACCTCCTTTTACGGGAGGAAGTGCCATATTTTAGGACTGGTACAACATCCGACGGGCGATAGATACATTATGAACATTCTGGATCCATGGATTATACCATGGTGAGGGGCTGCTGGTGACAGATTTGTCTTCATGAAGAACAATGCCCGTCTTCCTCATCCTACTATGGCAGAAAATTACTACCTAGGAAAGAGAGGGGATCAACCGTTTAGCTTGGCCTCCTTTGTCGCCTGACATGAACCCTAGAGAATACGCTTGAGATATGCTTTCCAGGGCTGTGAACTCTTGTAAAAATTTTTCCAGAAACATACAAAAACTTATTGTTGCTGTTGCAAAAGAATGGTAGCATATTCCTCAATATCATATAGCAAACTTTGCTCGAAGCATGCAGCGACCTCTTCAAGCTTGTAATGATGCCAGGTTTTAAAGTTTAAGATTTAATAGTAAAATAATTATGGTACACACTAATTGTCTTTTAATTAAAATTCTTTAAAATATAGATATTTCATACACTTTGAACCACATAATAAATTATCCAAGAATCAAGGTGATGCAAAACTTTTGAAGCTGAGTACCTTTCTATTGGATAATTACTGAAGCTTGCGAAATTCATTAAGGAGGTCTAAATCAACTGAAAAAAAATGGTTGTTATGAAATACAGCGGCTAAGATATCAAATTTCCACGGAGGATAAGTTGCATTTCAGATGTAAACAAGCCAGGATTGCATCAAGATACCTGCCTCTAAAGTATCTTTTTCCCTCTGTTGGTACATCAGCGAGCTAATTTGAATAAATACCAGTAAAACCGCATGTTTGAATAAAACACGCATATATATTTTCAACCAAAATTCCTATAACATAATTAGGCGGAACTTGTTTACTCACATCACTGTGGGAGCAGACATTTTATTGCCACAGCCAAACATTGAATTAAACTTGACTTTGAAATTCTTCAACGTGGGTAGAAACGTCCTGTCTAAGCACGTAAATTACATTAAAAACGAAAGCCGCGAGTTCAATGTCAATGCTGACATTATTATTAAAAAGATGCAATTTGTAGGTAGAAGAATGGGGTTTTTGATCGAGGATCAACGATGTGAAGTAGCAGAAAAGCTGGCTGATTCGGTGCATGAAAACTTCAAAGCATGTAGAGATACCTACTTCGGGCTGCCTTTATGGAAACTCCGTGAGACTGAGACATACAAGAGGCTCTGCAATAGCGAGAGGGAAATGTATGAGTTCGCATCTGAGTTGATTAAAAACGCTGATGATTCTGTTAGGGACAGCGCAGTATTTCAGGTAGATCAAAAACTTTAAATCAAAAAAGAAAATATACACTTGAACTCCATTTCAGTCAGTTCTGAACGCCAATATAGATGGTAGAGAGAAGAAGTCTGCAATCGTCGATTTTCTAGCAGCAGGAATTTATACCTTAAAAAACAGCCTATTATTTCTGCTGTACCAGGTAGCGCTGCATCCAGATTGCCAGGAAAATATCATTAAAGACCAAACTAAGGCATACATAAAGGCACTGTTACTCACCCTTAGATCTCAGCAACTACTTACTTCGCATCTCTTTAGGCATGTTCGATGGAAACTTTCCGACTTACTCCTACCGTTCACGCTTTGGCCAGGGTAACAGAGTGCGATTTGGAGCTTTCAGGATTCCACGTGGACGCAGGAAGTGTAGTGTTATGCCAGACCTCTTTGGCGTGCCAAAACGAAGTTAACTTCAAAGATGCCAAAATATTCAAACCAGAAAGGTAACGATAACAAGTCTTGTTGTGCGCAAAACTTGCTTTTATGTAACTTTCCAGATGGTTGAACGAAGACAGAAATGAAACTGCTGCAGCTGCCGCCTACCTGGTAACCCCTTTCGGATATGGGAAGAGGATTTGTCCAGGAAAACGATTCATTGAACAGGTATTGCCGGTAATTCTGGATAAAATGGTTCAGGAATTTGTGGTCAGTGTAGAGAAACCGATGGAATTGGCTTTCGAGTTCCTGGTTTCTCCTAAAGCGCCAGTATGTATGAGATTTAGGGATCGAATTTGATGTTCGTTAGCAGCAAAATATTGCGAACTCATAATCAGAGACTTTTATTGTTGTATGAATATCATTATTCTATTGTTTTATATACATTTTAAATTTACAAAATATACATATGTTTTCCAAGAGCTTTAGCTATAAATCCTGTGATAAGATGTAGAAGTCTAAGATTTTTTGTAATCATAAGGGTAATTATAAATTCTATTATTTTTTCGAGCGATTTATCAATTTGAGCAGTTCTCAGAACCTGAAGGAGATAAGATGCTACAATAATACACACAGCTTCAAAAGTTTTACATCACCTGATTTTTCTGTTTTAAACTAATTCACGGGTCACGAGAACTTTGTTACCTTCATATTTATAGTTTTTCATTAACAACAATGCCCTTTTTGTATCGATAAACATTTTTTATATATATTTTTTAAATTAAAAATTAAAGGTTTATTTTGGCCAGTACCATTTTAGGGTTAGCCATTAATCGCCAAGTCATACCACACATTGATTAGGCTTGAAGGAAAGAAGGGTATTCGCAAAGGTGTGTGGCAGAGCAAAGAGACGTTTCTCAAAGAGACTTCCCCCGTTTTCGCTATTTAGAGATCAACTCTAGAAAAGATGGACCCAGAAGTGGCTGTAGGCGTGTTACCAACCAAAGACAGAGTCGCTATATACACTTAACAATTCGACGAAATTCTACTTTACAAGAGTTTCGAAGGGAAGTTAGACGTGCACTTGAAGCTACCATTTCTTGTTCAACGCTAAGAAGACAAATCACTCAGTCTTGTGTGCGATGACGTTGACCACTAAGAGTTCCTCAGCTACAATATCAACACAGACCTCGTTGATTGCGGTTGACTGAACAGCACATAGGCACTCTTACCCGAAGGATTTTGATTTTTATTTGTAATAAGACCAGAATTTGTCTAGTAAATAATAGCCGACGAATTCGAGTTTGGAGAGAGCCAACAAGAGCTGCTAAACTTGCCCACGCTTGCCACATGCCTTCTTTTGCGGAAAAATGTGCTATATTTTGATATGGTATAATGTAGGACGGGCAATACTATGGCAGTAAATAGCTACCTTCAAAGTGAAGGAATCAACCATTTAGATTGGCCTTCCTTGTCGCCTGACACGAACCATATAGAACATGCTTGTGATATGCTTTCCAGAGCTGTGAACTTTCGAAGAAATCCTTCCAGAACCAATAGCTTGTTATTGCTGCTGCAGAAAAATGGCAACATGTTTCTCAAGATCTTACAGCTAACCTTGTTCAAAGCATACAGCGACATTTTCAAGCTTGTATTGATCCAGGGAAATATACGTTATTAATTTCTTTTTTATTTTGCAAATTTTTGGTGAAAATGTATGTTTTTTGTCTTTAAGAGTTGGTTTTATGGTTTAAAATTTAATGGTACAGTAATTATGGTCAAAACTAATTGATTTTTAATCAAAATTCATTAATAAATAAATATTTGATACATTTTTTGCACTACATGACAAAATATCCAATAAAGTAATGCAAAACTTTTAAAGCTATGTGTGTGGTAAATGCTATTTTAAAAACACAACTGACTGCCGCAAAATTACTTTATATTGCTATTTTTTCCGTTTAAAAATCTCCAACTCTCGCTGCTTTTTCATTAAATTACTTTTAAAATGTTTATGTTGATAATTAATCGTGTGCTGGTAGACTCGCATCATGACGCAAGAACTTTCTTCATCAAAACCATTATTTAGCCTCTTTGTCCTTTTCAACCTTTGGCGCACAAAATGTTCTTTTTACGCCAATAAAGATTAGTTATCAACTCCAGTTCTGACAAGATACAAATTCGACTCTACCATCTTCCTGAAAAAAATTCAATCTATGATGGAGACGCAGGAATCTGATGCATCCTCGAGCTTCGGCCCAAAATAGGTAAGTTTGAATAGTTTTAATATATACTGGTAATTTATCGTGTCTCTCCTTCAGATTCAAGATAAACTAATGCGAATTAGTTTAACAATTTTTCGATACAAATTTCCAAGAAGTTATAAATGGTGTTTTCTGACACTTCCGCTGGCCTCAAAAATACCTGTTAAAATAAATCATTAAGGGGTATTTGCAGAACTATCAGGCCTCAGTTGTTGAGTGTGCATATCATTGTAGGCAATAGTGAAAATACTCTTCTTCTGCGCCATTTCCGGTTTGGTGAGGACTATTCCACTATCAGCGTCTTCTTCTGGTCGCTTTTTGGGATACTGGATTTCGTATCTGAGACATAAAATTGGAACATAAAATCACCACAACGCTGGACACAGTTGGAGCATTAAATGTACAGTTTCTGAACACACTGATACCTGTATTCTGAATGCTGCAATAGAGGATGATCTGGTCCTGTTGCCTGTTTTTTCCCAGTGTTCTCCATTTTTTTATTAGAGCTGGCAACAGTTTCCTTATAAAGCCTCGAGTTTACTGGATTTTTTCCGATTTTCTCTACACTCAAAGATGCGTCTGATTTCCTGCGAGTGAGTGCTTGCTCCTGGCTTTCGCTGCTTTGCTTCTTCTTATTGTACCATTCCATATATCTGAACGAAAAAAGATAAATTAGATTAGGGCCATATTTAGGGCCCACACGAGTACCTTGAAGTTCTTTTCGCTGCAGGCTTCTTTGATTTTTTATTGTTCTTTTCCCTGCCGCTGCTCAGATCTGCCTGACTTTGACTTTTCTGAGCTGAGGCAGGAAGTTTTCGATCTCTCAAAGCTCTGAGATCAGATTCTGACCTATAACGCTGCTGCTTCACCTCACTGGAGTCAGTGCTAAGTCTCCTTAACGAGCTTCTATTGGAAAATGTTTTTCTTTTTCCTTGATCTATTGATTCAGATCGACGGGATTTTGTCACTTCTGAGGATTGAGATCGGCGCCTATAAGACAGCATTAAAATCGTAAAATTTTTATATTGGTTTCTCACTTATGTTTCCCAGAATCGGTGGTTTTCTCTGACTGAGGGCTGATGTCTTCAAGACTATCTTCTGAGTACTGATCAGAAAATCTACGTTCATTTTCATAGTAGCTATCGCTGTCCTCGCTTTGATTTAATGATGCGGATATTTCCTTTAAAACTTCCCGTTTCAAGGCTGATCTAGATGATATTTAAAACTTTGTGAAAAATTAAACTTTGTGGATATTTAAATGGATAATTTAAACTTACTTTGAGGCTCTGGACTTCGAGCGTTTCGCAACTCCAAAGTCGCTACTAGCCCGTTTCTGCCTCAGTTGACTGGTCCGAGTTTGTTTTATTTTAGGGGGAGCATCAGTCCCTTTATCCAAACTGATGCTTTGCTTGAAGGGTTTCTCGTACTTTTCCAGAATCTCCACCTCACTTTCCTCTACAAGAATAAATTACTTTTTTTTAGAAAAATAGCAAAAAAGTGCCAACCTAGAATGGGAGTCCGAATTTTCCTAGGTTTCATAACTCTATGCCTCCTCTTCGCTCTCGCTTTGATAATAGCGATTTCCTCATCAGAACCATCGTCACTAATCTCCCAATCAGACTGCACTCGTCTTCGAGGAGGTCTAAGGTATTGAGGTTCAGTCTGGGTGCCCATATCTTGGTCCGTTTGGGTGCCTATTGACATAATGCATGCCCCTATTTACGCAATTTAAATTTAAGGTCGCAGAAGGATAAAGAGATTCAGTGCAGATAGAATTTTTACCTGCAGGTAGTGATTGGGTTTCTAAGCGTAAATCTCTTTCTTTTTCCAGGATCAATTGACGTAAAAGAGCGTTCTGTTGCCTCAGAGAGGCTTCCAGGAATTCCTGTTCGGTTTGGAGTTTGTTGACGGCATTAGGGAGGAGAACTTGGGTTCTGGAAAAATTGAATGGAATAGAGTTTATCTTGGACAATAACGAAAATGCATAAACGTGCAAAAAACAGTGTTTAACAAGCTTAATATGACTCAGGCACTACCAAGGAGATTATTCACGTTATACGATGTACGAGAGGTGATCAAAAAGCTTCAGGACTAATGCTTAAAAATATTAAAAATTATTCAACATTGTTTCCTTCAAAGTATTCCCCTTGGTAACATGTACACTTCTCCCAACATCGTTTCTACTGCTGGAAGCATCCTAAAAACTGTTCTTGTGAAATGCTATTTAGCTCTTCCAGCGATTTTTTAAAATGTTTTCAATCGAGTCACATCGCGGCCATTTCAAAGATCTCTTGAGTTTGGGAAACAAGAAAAAGTCCGCATGAGTCAGGTCTGGTGAGTAAAGAGGCTGAGAGATGACAGTCATGCAGTTTTTTGTGCAGAAATCGCGAACAAGTAACGCAGAATGAACTTGTGCGTTGTTACGGTGTAGCGCCTAATCTCTTTCTTCGCAGAGCCTCACGCAAATTTCTCAGGGTTTGAAGGTAACGAAAACGATTAATTGTTTTTTATGTTTTTGTTCGTAAAAACTATCCTACCTAGGGCTAGAAAAATTAGTTCTACGCCTCTGTAGCGGTAAAACGAAGCAATGTTGGATATAGGTAAGTTTGCCTTATTTTTGATTAAGAAATTTTGGGTTAAGCTTTGTACAGTCATTTCAGGGACACCCTGTACATTAATTATAAACGTTATCTGTAAACTTATATCCTACCTTGCAGCTTCCGCTTGCTGCTGATCAATGTAGCGCCTCATTAAAATGTCCTTCCCATTATCGACGAGAAAATGTTGCTGATTTTGATCGACAAACACCGTCCCATTTCTCTGTGCTTCAGTTCCTGATCTACACATCCAAGTGGGTGAAAATGTCTAAATAATTTTAAATTCGTTATTTACCTGGTTACTAGTCGCAAAATATCGGCATTTCCTTCTCGGAAATACAGTTGTTCTCTTGCGTGATCTTGCTGGTTATTCAGTTGCTGCATGCTTTGGCTTTGCTGGAGCAAATGCTGATGCCTGCCAAAGAAAATAACTTTGACTTAAACGATTCATTAAAAAAAAATAGATCTGACCGCATACGAGATTGGCGGATTCCACCCCTCTCAGAGCCCCTTTCCATCTCGTGCCTCCTCAGTGAATCAGTCTCAGCGTCCACCATCACAGGAATTGCTACTTTCTCAGCACTCCAAGCTTCCTTTCTGCCAAACCACTCAGCTACTTGTACCGACTTGGTTTCCCGCCCATGTCCTGACCCTAATAATTCTCAACTCTTTCGTGCACCTTGACCACATCTACCTCAACGTTATACCTTTAATAAACAACCTTTCGACCATGTCAGCGCTCCTAATTTTCTTCCTCTTTGGAGGAATGTACAGAGGACAAGGCCTACAGATGCAACAGAGAATGAGGATTATTGCGGTGAGTATTGCCAGAATGATCAGCAAGATCAGAACCCAATAGAGGTCCCCGCTGGAGCTCTGTTTGATGGTGGTCAGCTCTTTTTCTTGGGTGATAGAATTTTGGTTTGGTTGCCAGTTCACTTGTGGTGGGTTGTCATCCAAGATTCGTTGAATTGTTTTAAGGTCCACGACGGAGTCTTTGGTATAGTGAATGGTGGCCACCACTACGCTCCTGTAATGATATGAAGTCAGTGATGTGATGGTGCCAATGGTGGCGATGCTCACTTATTCGACAGAGACAGGTCCCTGATGACGTATGCGGCCTCTGGTTCGAAACCGGTGTAGGGTCTGATTTCGTCTACAACCACGCTACCACCAGTAACGGCGCTAAGGGTTCTTTCAATTGTGGGTTTATCCGGATATTTGCCTGGGACTATGAAGATCATTTTGCGGGATTTCGGTTCAGGAGGGTAAATTCTTACCTGCCAATGCGAGACGCCAAAAATGAGAGTTTGAAACTCTGGTGCACAGGATGGCTGAAACTCGACGCCCCTATACCTATTTTAAGCAGACTGAAAGTAATATAAAAAATTTCTATGAGTCTTCGATGAAATGGTGGTCATTCAACCCCATTGAAGGACCCTCAGTTCAAATTTTTCAAATTGCTTTCCGTTTCCGTAAAATTGGAACAGGGGCGTCGACTTTGAGACGCCCTAGGCAAACTTACCTCTGCATCGCTAGATAGTCTGGGCACCCCCTCATCATATGCCCTCACTTTCACTGTAACCAACTCGTCCGGTTCCCAAGACTTCTTTACCAATATCTCCCCAGTTCTCTCGTTGAGAAACAAATCTTCATTAGGAGTCAAGAGCTGGTATCTAACCTCGTTATTTGGGGGCGATACATCCCCATCAAGAGCTTTGATAAATGCTTGAGTTGTGAAACTCCTTCTATCAGTATTCAGTATAAACTCATAAATGTCCTTTTCAAACTGCGGAGTATTGTCGTTGATATCTAGAAGTTTGATGGTGACCTTGGAGGTTGCAGTGAGGCCTTCTCCATTCTCATCTGCAGCACGCACCTCCAGGACGATTTTTGGATAAGTTTCTGCATCTAGATTTGCAGAGTTTGCCACGGTTATTAGGCCTGTATCAGGCTCTAGTCTGTTACATGGAAAATTATAAGAGAACTGTGGGTTTTGAGCATATCGAAACCTACACAAAAAGGTCGCTGCCGGGGCCTTGTAAATCGATGTATCGAATCTTACTTCCAGGTTCTCTATCTATATCCGCAGCCTCGACAATCAGTACTGTAGTGCCCACTGTGGCATGCTCTACAATCGGGGCAAGAAAACTCATCGTGAGACCCACATTAAGTTCATAATAGTACCTGGAACGCTCCCTATAAATTCACTTTTAACAAACTGGGGAGGATTGTCGTTCACATCTCTAAGAACCACCGTCAGCTTGGCTCTAGCGCTATAGTTCCCCTTTCCTAGCTCTTTGGCGACGATATAACACTCCACATAGCGCCTCGCCTCATAGTCCAGAAGACGTGGATCATGGACTGTAATCCTAAACCTGGAAAACCCCTCGACCACGCTGGGAGACACCTCAAAAGTTCCGTTGTTTTTATTCAGTTCCAGAGTGATAACATCTCCAGGTTCAGTGGAAATTTCGGCCTGGGGAAGATCTAACATTGTTCCTGCTGGAGAATTTTCGTCGAGAAGGGCGTGGTATTCGATTGAGCCGAATGTTGGCGATCCCAAAGTTATACCTCCGGAAGCAGAGTTTGAGGATCAAATTACCGCAAGATAAGCTTTATAGTGTTTGGCCAAACAAGGCATGGAATAGTACCTGGTGGTATCAAAGCAAGTTGTACAGTGGTGGACTGTGATGGTGGTTCTTGAGGATTTTGCCTCACTTCTTCTGCTGTAACCTTAACCAATATGGGCTGTCCTTGGTTTGGAAAGGAAACGATTTGAGAAACCGGAAGAGCAAGAAGCAAATCTCCTAGAATTAAATATCAACCCATGATGTAAAGAAAAATTGTTGGTCTTCAGGACAAAACTATGTGTAAGTTTACTATATACAGGGTGTTCCAGTAAAAGCTATATTACAGACCTCTGAAGAGGATAAAACCTTTCTGTCCGTTTAAATTTTCCTTTGAACAGAAGTATTCACTACTTATTCTGGTAGAAAGACAACCAGTATAATTCTGGCCTTATGCTGCTGATTTAAATTAAGATTTACGCTCTCGATATGTATAATAATTAGTGGCGCACTTTACCCTTAAAGATAGCTTCATTAATGGTAACCTCAGATCTGAACGTGATAAGCCTTTGGTTATTTTGCACACCAAAAAGCAAATTTCACTGTTTCAGATGGATTTTTACAATTTGCAAACGTACAAGAATCAGCGGCGTGGTTTGCTGGTCAAACATTTTACAACTTTATAACGCACTAGTGCGAAAGACTATTACTAATACATCTGATAAAACGATGCCTTCAAAGTCACACAAATCGAGCCGAGGTTTTCTGGATTGAGCATTTTAGCTTATTATTTCCTCGGAAAATGTACAATCTGAGGTACTGCCTTTCGCATATACTGTGCTTAAGACAGAGATCTGTATACAGGGTGACCTATTAACGATTTACCCCCCTCTAATTTCTTTATTTTTGCCAATTACTAAAAATTAAAAAATGGAGTTTCCACATCGTTTTAGGAATAGAATTAAAAAATGGTTTCGTTGACGTTTGAAATCATACAAATTCGGAGGTGAATTTCGTGGGTTGTGCAAAACCTTTTCTCAAATTTAAATACGCCAAAACGCAGCTTATGAGATCCTCTCTCGGCCCTAAAAGACAGATTCTGAAATTTGCGGAGGTCAGAGAACAACACCGATTTCCGTGGGACCTTGCAGCTGTCAAAATTTTCAAATTTTCTAAAATAACTTGCAAACGGTAAATTTTAAAGATAAGGCACTTTACATAAACTCACCTTAAAATTGAATGAGGAACCTAAAAATGCCAAAAAAATTGGGGGGTTTCATTTAAAAGAAGGAAGTTTATGTCACGTGCAAGGGAACGGATCATGTGGGGGAAGGCAACGAGGTCATTTTTATTCCTGAAATGAAGGAGAGGCCGAAATTTTTTATTGTCAATGTCATGTCAGTGTCAGATCAATATCATGTCAATGTCAAAAATAAAGCGATTAGATTGTTAATGAAACACCCTGTATTAAAGGAGTGTTGAGCAAAAACTTCAAGAAGAGGGTATAGAAACAAATTAAATTCAACTTCTAATAAATAACTCTGATAATATGAATTGTTAGGCTTGAAATTATTTTTGCATAAACTAATGAGTTCCCTTCAAGATATCTCTTTTTGTCAATTCAGAAGCTCGAGGGGGACAACCTCTCTAAAAACACCTCTAGAAATTATGCAAACCCCATCGCTATATTACTCGTAAGCGATGGAGAATCCGCGGCTTATTTTAATCCTCTGCAAACCTTCGCTACCGACCATTTTCCTTGAAAACGAGAATAATTTCCACTTAAATAAATATGCATTTGGAAATTTTCTAACACCGGAAGCTGAATATGCCTTATCTGGCACGAAACACTCGGCAATCGAGGCCAGGCCGGTAAAATTTCCGATTTAACGGGCGAGTTAGTCAGCAGGCGTAAGACTATAAAGAACACCGGTCAAGGGCTAAAATACCCCATTCCCAGATCTGACCTTTATTTATAATTAATTTGAACACCTTAAAGCTCTTTGTCACTTTACGTAAGAATATCGGTCAATGATGGCCATTAAACCATAACCGTGTTACAAAGGGATTTACTACCACCAAATTAGCTATGAACAGCGATAATAACTCTCTGCAGAAATGGAGGCACGCATAACTTTCCATTTTAAATTTCCAGCGGAAAAGTTTGGAACACGCGATCTTCTTTCATATCAGGAGTGTTTAATGTGACTGGAGTATTCCACGATTAAAGTTGAAATATTAGCGTAAAAATTAGCCATGAAAGGTGCGCAACTAACCTGTTTTTTCGTTAATATGGAAGAAAGAACTGGCAGGATCTTCTGAATTCAAAGAATACCTTATTGGTCTTGGCTGTCCTCTATCTCCATCTTCCGCATGGACCCTGCAGAAATATCCATAAGCCTATAGCAAGTGCTATTAACGAGGAAATTTACTTTAGAATTGTGTCCCCAGGACTTAAGGTGGGGCTCAGAGATGTGGTAGGTGGGGCAATAGTGAAAATCGGGGGAGTATCTTGTTCATCGATTACTGCAACCAACAAAGGCCAACCGGCGATATTTCTGGTGTCTTCTGCTATATTAGTCCAGGGATCCTGCAAAATTCGCCATTGGAAATTAGAAATATTCCCTAGATTCACCTGCATACATTCGCTAAAATCGTCAAATGATGGACAGTTTTAGTTTCATAGTCCAAACGGCTCAACAAAACTATAGTTCCTTCTGCGTCCTTCTCGGAGATCAGCTTCTGGTGAATACCAAACTGGACAGTCCCATAAAGCTCCAATATGACTGCCTTCATTCTATGGGGGTTTCCTTTGGCAATGACGGTTCCTGAAGAGATTTATCATTAAATCAGTATGTAGTAACATGAAGAAAACTTTGCTTGGAGGAAATAAACTGCTCCAAAAAAAGTTAGAGATATGGTCAAATCTTAATAAATAAAAAATAACGTGCTAGTAAATATATTTTTTCGTACCACTCTTAAAGCGAAAACGAACAATCTGGATAAAAAAATTTAATTTATTATTATTTCGCATTTTTTCTTTAAATCCAATCAAAACATTCACATCGGATGCCAAACCATTTGGACGGTTCTTGTTATTTTACTTGGTTGTGCAAAGGTATTTGAACATTTTTATAGTGATTCGGAGAAAATAAAGTTCAGAAGAACAAAACAGGGCTATAAGTATGCTGCAGGCTGGATCAAAACAACAGGATGTTGCTCAATTTTTTCACGTTTCTCGAAGTATGATATCCAGACTGCTAACAAGATTTCAACAAACGAAAAAAGGAAGAAAAAAAGAGAAAAAAGAAAAAAAGTGAGAAAGAAAGAAAAACGGCGGACAGGGCGACCACAGAAAGCTACAACTGCGCAAGACTGACTTATTCCATTTTCTGCACTAAGAGAACTTCCGTCGACATGTAGACATTTAACTGGTAGCCTATCGAACACTACAAGTTTCTATTGAAACAATTCGTAGGACACCTAAAATAGTAAACATAGTCTCGAGACGTATTTTAAGAAGAGTTCCTCTTACCCAAGAAAATAAACTTGCAAGAGTATAATGGGCACATCAATTGGGGTGGAATGGCATTCTGTATTTTTAACGGACGAGTCCATGTTTGGCGGTTCCTCTGATACTAAGAGAGTTCGTGTCTGTATTCCGCAGAAACTTAAGGACTATATGAGAAGTGCATCCTTTTAAGGAGGACACAATAATGGTCTGAGGAGGAATTTGCTATGGTGGGAAAAGTGAATTATACATATGTGAAAGAAACATGAATGCACAAATCTGTGAAGAGGACATCATCAACAACAATCCGCCAAATTTTCTAGCTGCTATAGGAGAAAATTTTCAATTTTTTGACGATAATGCCCGACCACATCGTGCAGCACTCGTTATAGATGCGATTGAAAATGATGGAGTCGAACATTCACCGCTTCCGTCAAGATCGCCTGATCTTAACCCTATTGAATATGAGTGGGACATGTTGCAAAGGAGTGTGGAAGAACATCGATCACGCGTGCAAACAATGCCATAGCTTCGAGAACTTTTTCCACAGTTAAGGGAAAATTTAGAGATAGACCATCTCAATGAAAGTATGTCAAGACGATGTGAAGCAGTTATACGCGTTAGGGGAGACCATACGGCATAATGAATTTTCGAAATGTAGTTTTTATGTTATTTTCGATTTTGCAAAACATCTTTATTAGGTTTTTGTTTTTTTTAATAAATTAAAAAATATTAACAATAATTTTTTACTCATTTTTGGACAAGGGCTACAAAAAAGTCCTGTTGCTAGCTCTGAGCAATGTCTAAAATATCCTAATATCCCTTTCGTGGAGCAGCTTATTCACTTCCTCTATTTCATTTTGCTTGACGCGATCAATTGATACAAAAACATTATCGTTAACCATTCCAAGAAGCAAATTGTTCGATCGATAACTCAGAATACTTGCCTAAGTCTGTGTTTTTCCCGGCATTTTCAGACACTGTGAGCAACGTTGGAGCTCCAGGAAAAATCTTCTCCATTGGAGTGGTGGCATTCGTAGCCTGAAACGAGCAATTAATCACGGCCCTTTGTCCCCTTTGATTTCGCACTTCTACTCTGAAGTCGTAAAACCTTCCAGGCTCTAATTTCTTCTTAAGAACTAAATTCGCTTGGCACACCTGTAATGCGGGCAATCATCACGATAGTTTCGAGAATTTCAAGGTAACACACCGAATTGAATCTAGTGCAATTCAAAGCTTCTACAGCCACAACGGCTGTGTCTTGGACGTTGAAAAGCAGCGGGTAGTCGAAAGAGCTGTCTGAAGACCTCAGTCTGTAGATCACCGATCCTACAGCCGCGTCGGCAGGTATCAGGACCTCGTTGAGCAAAGCAGTGGAATCGAAGACTAACATTGCTGAAACTATTGATTCCTCGAAGTTGAGATTTGAAAAATGTTGGGAAATATTTATGGATAAGAGGGAAGTAACGTACCTACCTGTAATAGGGCCACAACAACAGCACACCACCACCAGGAGGCTCATTGCAGACTGAAAATTCGAAGGCGTATCGCATGTTTCCTTGACTAAGGAAATTAACAATTGTCAGTTTTCGGGGGGATAACTATAATCACGTGCAGGGGAAACTTTTGAGCTTCATTTGGAGTTTTGTAAATTAGGTGTGGCTTGAAAGTTGACGCAACCTTGGAACTTATAATTGGAAATTTACGTTGCACTTCAGAAGCTTCGACAATAATATACTGCCACGACTATAATTCTACCATGTGGCCGGTGGATGAAACGTTATTATTTTCCATTAGTCAGCTTCAGGGGGATCCGAGGTTCAAGAAACTCGAATGAGCCTCAATATCTGACCCTTAGGGCCCCATGTTTCGGGCGACAGCCCCAATGCATAATTAAAGCAGAACAAGACGTTATAAACCCAACTAATTAATTTTTCCTGGGTCTTTATTCTCGGGAATATTGCGTGATTCGAGGAGGTTAAAGCTAATTTGATGTTCGGAATATTAGAAACGAAAGTCTCTTTTCGGGAGAAATAGGATTCCGCCCCCAATTCTTCCCGTTTAAGTATCCTCCCTAAGTTTGCGTACTCTATCAGGAACATGTTGTACCGGGGGTATTCGATAAGTTTAAAATCAGCGTATTTTACGGAGTAATCGGAAAAATTCCAGTCATATACTTACACCCTCCTAGAAGAAAATATTAGCTCAATCACACAATTTGAGCCTCTAATACCCCGGGTGGTTTAGAGAATTTGATTCTTCTTGAAAATTCAGAGAAACCGTTCACACCGCTGATTACACTGCTTAATTCATGATCAATATGTCGAAAACGCCTATAAGAAATGAGCAGTTCGTGAATTATGAAGTTGTATAACTTCTGTACGGTAATTTTCGACGTACAGGGTGTCCCATGTTCGACTCTCAACATGGGGATCTCTGAAATCATAGGAGATACAGGAACAGACAGATCCCTATTAAAAAAAAAGTTGATGATGATGGTATTGAAAAATCGAAACGTCGTATTTCCGAAAAACTATTTTTATGTTGTAGTGCAGGAAAAGTGCTTTAAGTTAAACATGCCCTTCTACTCAATGATGCCCGTACTTTTCGAATACCCCCGGAGTATTTCTTATAGTTTCAAATGCATCCAATACTCGATTTCATAACTCACAACAGTATTCGCTAATGTTGTGTACACTAAAGATTTTAAATTCCGCCATAGGAAAAAATCTAGATTATTTAAGTCAGGGGGCCTAGGGGGCCAAGACTGTGATCCACTCCGTCCTATCCACTTGCTCTCACACTTCATTCAAATACTTCCGTACCAAAGTAGAAAAATGTGCTGAGGCACCATTGTGCATATATAAACCAAAATTCAGAGAAATTTATATATTTACAGGGTGTGCCAGTGAATAATTTGCGCCCGGCTTTTTTTTTAACTATGATAAAAATATTAGAAATTGTTGCGATACGTTGATTTTGTTTTCGAGAGGGAAACGTTTTGACATTAAATGCAGATTCACCAAAACAACCCCCTTCGCGGGAGTACATTCAACTTTAGAATCCCAATTGGTACTATAGGTGGAGTGACACCTCATTTGAAAGGGTTTTTCATTCTGATTGTCAGGATGTATACAGCACACACTGTATACAGGGTGTCCCAGATAAGGATGAACAGCATGGGGATCTCGGAAACGGTAATAGATACAAAATGGTTTAAATTGGGAAAAAGTTGGGCAATTTAAAGCAAATTAATAATCTGTTTTTATATCGACGAAATTCCGAATGGTTACGAAGATATCCGGAAAAAAACGAATTTGGCGGTTTTCGTTTTTTGCAAATAACTCTTATACGGTTATAGTTAGAGGAATAAAAGTTTTACATTATTAAAGCACTTTTTTGAGAACTGTTTAGCAGTGTTGCCAGTTTTCTTGTTACATCCTTACTTTCGGAGAAAAATGAGTAAACTTTTGATTTTCATATGGGCGTGATATCAATTATTTATATTTTCAAAATCGTCATAAAATTCCCTTTTCAGCCATGCATTACATTTAATATTTTTCTCAGAAACTCTATGAGTTATAGCCATTAAAGCATTTTTTGATAAGCATACCTATGCCTGGAAAATAATGGTGGTTTATTTGAACATTTGTTATAATTTGAGATTTTGATTCGATCCAAGTTTAGCCGCATTGTTGTTATTAAATACATAATTTGAAACAATTATTTTTTTAATTTTAGGGTGATACCAGTAATATATTTATACTTTTAAATAATGTTGACGTTTCCACAGCATTCATTTATTTAATGTGCACCATTACTATAAGTCAAAATCATGGCCTACTTATCAAAAAATGCTTTAATGGCTATAACTCATAGAGTTTCTGAGAAAAATATTAAATGTAATGCATGGCTGAAAAGGGAATTTTATGACGATTTTGAAAATATAAATAATTGATATCACGCCCATATGAAAATCAAAAGTTTACTCATTTTTCTCCGAAAGTAAGGATGTAACAAGAAAACTGGCAACACTGCTAAACAGTTCTCAAAAAAGTGCTTTAATAATGTAAAACTTTTATTCCTCTAACTATAACCGTATAAGAGTTATTTGCAAAAAACGAAAACCGCCAAATTCGTTTTTTTCCGGATATCTTCGTAACCATTCGGAATTTCGTCGATATAAAAACAGATTATTAATTTGCTTTAAATTGCCCAACTTTTTCCCAATTTAAACCATTTTGTATCTATTACCGTTTCCGAGATCCCCATGCTGTTCATCCTTATCTGGGACACCCTGTATATGTACACTTCACAGTATATGCACCTTTAAAGGAATCTATTAGTATAATGAAAAACAGATAGAAATTACTCAGGCTAATAATAAATTTGCTCTATTGCAGACAAAGGGGAATTAGATATGTATATAGAGTCAATTTTAAAGGTTCACGAGTGTAGAGCTAGTACAGGGTGTCCCCCTCAGTAACTTTTTTATTTTCGATTTCTAACCAAGTGTTTTATGTAGAAGGGGTAAGATTTTATCTAAAATTTTAATCACGACTTATTGAAAATATACAGGATGTACCGAAAAAGAGTGGCAGATCAAATTTTTGCTACGTTTAACGTATTCCTTAAGAAGTAAATAAACTATATCGATGCGATTCAAAATTACATGGAGTGACAAATCTACCTTTAACGCATTTCTTATAAAATGAATTTCCGACACTTATCTGCATATGTATAAAAATTAGTTCTTTCTGTATGATATTAGTTATTATTTTATTCCAAAGAAACAAGTCTGCCAAATTAAATATGAAGTATTTTCTATTTCAACACTGAATAGTTACTTTACTATGAATTAAATTTTGTATCAAATTTATTACAAAAATCTTACGAAAAAATCATTTTTTGAGAAAGTTTCTGGAGAAAAGTATTAAGGATAAACCCATGAACCCATATATCAAAAATATACAAAGTGTTATTCAACATTTTTTTTATTAGATAAAATTCGTTTAAGAGACCAATCATTTGGTCTGTGAGGCTTTTTTGTACATCCTGTATATTCCTAACAAGATGCCTTCAAATATTTAAATAAAACTCTACACTTTCCTCGATTAAAACACTTTTTCCAATAAAAAACAAAAAGTTTTAGAGGGGCGTTTAGAACGCGACACTCTGTACTTGGTAAATTATAACAACAACAACCAAACTAATAAAAATCTTACGAAATGCCCCTCGTTGCAGCTTCACCATCATGTGTTTCATTCCTTTATCAAACCATTATAAATCCCAGTAAATAAAAAGATATGTCATCATCCGGCCATCACTTTAATCCCGTAAAATACAAAAATTTATTAACAAATAAATACACACAAATTGACGTAAAATCACAATAAAAAACCCCCCAAAGCCTCGGCCTGTTCCCTTCAAAGTACACACTGAGGAGTCCAAAAACCGCGATGAACCCTGCCGATAAGCCGCCCCCGTGGTCGCGTGTTCCTGCTGTAGGGGTAAGTCCGCGTGAAGGGCCCGAGTGGTCAGATATGGTCAGTCTGGTCGCTAAGAAACCCAAAGACACAATTTATACACAGTCTGAAGATCGATTCTTACAGAGAAAGTGGAACAATGTTGTGCGTTTGTTCTGATTTGCATATTAGAACAAATTTCCATTTTTTTATAGTGGGTAACTAATTAAGCCGCATGCGAAGGTTTAAGAGAACTGAAAAACCTTCTCAGTGGTGCTTTTTAATGGAAATTAATGAATATGCCCCTTTTGCATAAATTATACTGTGCGGTTCTACATTGATTCTCTAAGTAAACTTTTTATCAAATTATTATTTTCTTAAAATTTAAAAACAGGTTTAAATGAGACAAAGAATACTATACTTTGATTTTTCTTTACGTTGCCGATATGGCAAAAAAAAATTGAGACATCAATCCAGTAACACCTCAAATTAGAGGTGTTTCAAAACTATATTTAATGGTGTAATTCGATTTAAAATCTATCAATTAGTTTGTGAGAAATAGTTATAAATAGAAAAAAAACAAATATCGTAAAAATCAAATACAAATCCAGTTTAATAATACATAAACAGTAAAAAAAAATTGTTTGTTGATAGAACAATGTTTTTTTTTCGATTTTGTGTTAACAAACAGCCTTTAGTTATTTTTATAAACTGTCGGGCAGTATTCAAAAGTGCTAAAAATTTGTTAGTTATAGGTGCGCTAGAAGAAAAGTCGAAGTTGTGTTTATTTTTGCTGAAGCTGGTTGAAAAAAAAACAAACAAAAAAACGTTATTATTACACCACTAGAGGATTTAGGAATGCGACCTCGAATTACAGAAGTTTGCACAATAATTATCCCATAAACCTTCATTAATGTAAGGCACGAAATTGCTGCCAGGTTACATTTTTGTCAGGAGGAAAATGATGTCCGTTTTGGACATTTAATTTAATCGATTTCCACTAACAAGTTTCTTTACTGCTTATATACTATTACATTGAATTTGTATTGCATTTTTACGACAGTTATTTTTTTCTATTTATAGATCTATTTCTCAAAAATGAATTGATACATTTTAAATCGCATTAAACCATTAAATGTGTTACTGAAACACCTTTAATTTGAGGTGTTACTCGACTCATGTTTCAATTTTAAAAAATCAGTCTCTACCTAAGAAAATAACAATTTGTTAAAAAGTTAAGCGGCGAGGGGGGGATTTAGAGCCTCGTCATATGTAAGATGATCTAATCTGATATATCCGTGTTTTCTCAGTCTCGATAGGTGAAAATATTTGAATAAAACGCCAAATTTGAACATTATTTTATGCAGTTTTATTTCAATAATAATATTAACATAAAAATAAAATAATACATTAACTGTACATTCCATATGATACAGGACACCGTGATATCTATTCTGATATAAAAGAACTTACAAGAATAAAACACTCTGTATATGTATATCACACTGTCCCCTAGACTTAATTAGTTGCTTTTGAACCACTCTACAGGGTTTTGTAATTCAGAATTATCATATTACTTGTTGAGTTTTCTATTTACACTTACAAACGTATTATATTCGTTCTAGAAAAACTAAAGTCAAAAACACTTTCAAGTATAGGGTAAGCAAATTTCTTTATACTTATATAGGAGATACGAATAGAGCACTCTCGATATCTTTTTTGATATAAACCTAGTGGAGTGATCAAAAACTGTCCTTTGTCTTTTTTGGAGCTGCAATCAAAATCCAATATGGACTATATTCGACAAATCCCCTAGCGTGAAAAGAAGTGTCTTAATAATATAGCAATTATAGTTATATATCTAACGTAATAATTAAATGACAAGGGTCGGTCGAAAATAGCCCAACTCGAATTTTCGCTTCTACTTCGAAAACAAAAAACGATCCAAAATGTTTAATTACTCCACTATACTTTTCTTCAAAAAATACATTAATCATCAGTCTAGTCATTATCCTATATCTCTTATGATTATGGAGATTTCCTATATAAACGACGAAATTTGTTTACCCTGTTATATGGATATGCATGCGCATTAAGAATGGTTTGAATTAAAGTCTTTGAAGACTAGCAAAGGATTGGGTTTAAAGAAATAAATATGGGGTATAATGATTATTATTATTATTAAGTGCCGCAAAAATCAAATTATTTTAAGGGAATTTTGCAAAAATATCAAAATATTTCAATGAATAACATTAAAGATTTTAGCATAATCTTCCAAAATGATGTTTAAATTTTTAGGAGTGGTAGAAAATTGAAAAATAAGGCAACTTATGCCTGAATTATAAACTATTTACATCGGATGTTAATAATGTATCACTGTAACTTTGATGTGAAACAATGAAAAGATACAGCGATACCCGAACTAACCTTCAAAAAATTATAGATTTTCGCAGTGGCTCTGAGAGCCCACTGAGGTGGGCTGTTATGACAAATTATACTCTATTTGAACAAATTGGTGCCGCTGACAAATTTACACCCTATTTGAACTAAGTATTTAAAAACAAAGTTGCAATGAAAAAAAGGGAAAAAAATTCTGAAACTTTAACACCAATATATATCCTCTGATATATTAAAGAGAAATAAATGCAGAATATTCAGGTATTTCAGACACAAGCGACCAAGAAAGCTACTTGAAGTTAGTAAACACTGACCGCAGCTTTTTATTCTTAACATATCATAAGTGAAGTTTTAGCCCCAACACAAAGACTTTTCGTACGTAATTAAAGCCTTGATTTTAGTTATAATCTAAAAAAAAAGTGTCAGCTTCTCCAGAGCAAAAGACAACAATTCTTACGACAAATCCTAATATTTCTCAGACAAAGTTTCTGTTTGGCCAGTGCGGAAAAACTCCAAATAATATTAAGCAACATAATGTACAATATAAACAGGGTTTAAAGTTCGCTAACCTTCGGAGACAGAACTGAGACTGCTCCTGGTCAAACTAAAACCGAGTCGACTACACGAATCCGCGTTTAAGTCAGTTAAGTCCGACGGTAATACTAAGGGTGTATTCATGGGGCCGTAGACCCTTTCCTGTTCCTCCAGCTGTTGGGCGAAGGTTTCTTCTAATTTCTGAAAAAGTGAGAAAAATATACTTATTCTGTCTAAAAAAAGGAGTTTCTGAGGAGTACAATAACAAAAATATGGATATGTCAACACAAAAACTAGAATATTGGCAATTTTGATTGAAGAACTGAAATGGAGTTCTAAAAGAAGTACTAACAACAATCAAAAAGAATGATAAAATTCTGAATGAATTAGTCAAAATTGCCATAAAATGTTGGGGTGAGTATGGGTTGTTCAGTTTATTAGAACATTTTGTAATGACGTTACCATCAGTATTTTTCAAGTTAAATGCATTTTTACGCCTCTTATTTTGATATATTTTCATTTGAAGTTCAAAATATCCTTTACGAAAACTAATACCGTAAAGAGACAAGTCCCTTTACAGCTCATTACCGACGTTATCTGTTACTCGGGGGAAAAAACTTTATATAAAGTAAAAAAATGGACTTCAATCCATTGACGTAATATGAAAGTTTTAAGAAGAACTCAGCATTTTCGTAATCTCAAAATTGTGACAACTGCTATCCTTTTGAAGTATGTACGCCCCCGATTTGAACAAGTATTCGAAAATGGAAATGTCCTCTGTAAAAATCTAAATTTAACATTTTTTCAGCTCAAGCTAGGGACGTGCTAGTGGAATTTCTAAAATGTATTGTTGACATTTTGTAAATATCAAACTTATCACCAATTAAAGTTAAAATATCTTGAATAAAAAAATTGGTTCTTACAGAGGGACGCTCCGGCCTCCTTAAAAGCAATTGCAAATATAATTTTTGAAAAATCCGTTAACGAAACTGAGGCAACACTAAAACTTCGAGTCAAGTAAAAATAACTGTCATACTAATATTAAATTGAACATCTCATACTTACATGGAAAAAACGAAATCAGCCATAAAAATGCTAAAAACATTAAAAACAACGAAAATAGCGAACCAAAACTTCACAAAGTTAGGACGAGGACAAGAGCACAAAGAACGGAAAATTAATCTGAATCTAAAGTGTTGAACTGCAATGAAACAAAAAAATCCAACCTAAACCTTAATCAGGACACCAAAACCAAGGATCTAATGGACAGAAAAAACCGATTCAGAGTTTATTATTTTCTTGGACTTCGCCTTAAACCAAAATTAGAAAATCAATTAAGTTTCTTATGAAATCAAATGAGTGATTTTTTACTAGAAATTAAGTTGAGTTGGAATTTTTAATGTTTTTACAGATGTATCGTGCATATAAAAAAGCAATATTATGTAAAAAGATGAAGTGATACTACAAAATGGAAGAAGGCAAGTAAATATGCTTTACAGAAAAAAAAGGTACATAAAATTGTGCATAAATAATCACAAAATCAATTACATTCTACTGAGTGATCACAAATCAAGTTGCTATTCAAGAAGACTGCTTTATCTTTATACATATGTATTTATTTGTTGTATATTGCTTTTGTTACACTCACTATACCTTTCCGAAACAGCTATAAATTCCAATTATTGCCCAAAATATCAATAAACTCTTTCGAAAAATCCCTAAAATACCTCAAAACTCTAACTTATCGCCAAAATGCCTTCATCAAGCCGCGGAATCATCGCTTTGGTCTATTTTGAAACTCCTTCTCTCGATAATATTGCGCTCCATCTTACTGCCTCCTGTATCTGCCGCTGCGGCATTAAAAATTCCTGTACTCCATGTCCTGTGGTGTCCCCAAGAAGACTGCTTTCGACCCAAATAAGGACTTGATGGTACCGAAGAAGCCTGCATTGGTTCCTCCTGCTTTTCTTCAAAATCTGCACTGCTGCCTGGTTCGGGAATAGTAAGACGAGGCAGGTATTGAACATATTTGCACGAGGCGGCTTCGCGATGCAGCTGTTCTTCGATTTTCTGGATGATTTGTGGAATGTAGTTTACACGGATTTTTGCGAAAAATAACGGTTCGAACACACATAAAATGTAAAAGGCGTCAAACATTGAAAGAAATTAAGTAAAAGGGTGCTATATACAACAATAGTGACAATTTTCAGGCTATCAGTATAGACTCTATACAGCGCCTCAAAAAAGTGTGAAAACATTCATATATTTATTTAAATAATACGTTCTTGTCGAAACTCGAACACGGAGAAATATAAAGGTATATTTACATACAAAAAAAGAGCGAAAAAGAGATTAAGGTACATTTTGATGAAACTCATATTTATATTGATTGATACATGTCAGAGATGATCATGATGTCACAACTTTAACATGTGTCAATAAAAATAAACGCCCGTATCATCAAATTATGTCATTAAATGTAAATCTTGTGGTGTTTTTTGAACTAAACACTCCATATTTAGAAGATAAAGCGAGGCATAACATTTGTACTCACCTGTTTCCTGGGTTTCAAGTGAGCCCTCCATTCTCTGAGCTCGGTCGTAAACTGCTCCTCCCGCTGTTTCAACTTCAGAGTTTCGTGTTCTAGCAACATTTTCTTCTTCTCGTTTTGAAGCTGCTCTAATTCTTTAATCGTTGTCTCGCTCATCGCCCTGAGGTAATGTATTTTACAGTGTTAATAGAAATGATTTATTGCTGCCGATTTGGTCTTTTTTATCAGAAAATGTGAATTTAATAGGAATATAAGGTAGATAAGTATCTTTTTCGCACCTTAGCTCTTCGAGCTGCCTCTGATGTTTCAGTTCAAACCGTTGTTGCTCAGCTTGGTACCGTTTCTTCTCTTTTTCTTGAAACTGAAATTATGGTATAAATTAGTCATAATAATCTTTTGTCTGGGACTAAATATGGGCATGGTCATAAGCCCGGCCGTACAATAGAGATGCATGAAACATAAGACGTGCAACATGAAACCTATTGTGTAAATCGACTGAATTTGCAGATATCATAAAAAAATATCGGCAACCCGAACAAGGTACACAAATGCTGGTCTGGAACATTTCACTAGACAGTATTACTCTGCATGTCTCTCGTGCGTCTATTGTGTGTGATCGGAGTAATAAGAGTTTACAACCACCAATGTTATTTTTCTAAATAATCTTTTCCTAATCAAACCATTCAAAAAAAACTATTCTAACTTTCAATACCGCTACATTTTCTGATAAGCTTAAGATATCTCATAAATCTCCAATTTTCAAATCTGGTAAGTGCTATCATAGATCTTCATGTAAAAAATGTCCTAAATGAGTTTAGACATGGCTTTCATAAGAATGTTCCGTACCAGCAATTTAGTTAATTTTGTAAGTTTCGCAACGAAAGCCATGCCCAGTAGGAAACAAGTAGACGTTGTTAACACAGATTTTGCAAAAGAATTTCACAAAATAAATAATATGAAATGGATCAGTCACCTCTTCCACTGCAATCACACATAATTATCATACGACAAACTTACCTCTTTAAATCTGTTTTTCTCGATTTCCGGCTCCGAAGCACCTGAAATCGATATCCTCATTGATTCTCTGAACATGGCCTCTCTGGCTTTCATCTCATTGCGAATCCGTTTGGGTAGAGTGCGCTTTTCAGCAGTTTGTTTCTTAAGTAACTCTTCCTCTTTTCTCACTGAACGCCTCTTGATTTGATCCTTTTCTTTTTCGTGTCGCGTCAGCATTTGATGCCTAATCGTACAACAAAAAAAGCAATAGCAAACATTAGAAGCGGTCTAAATTTATTTACCTTTGTAGCATAAATATATCTTTAATTTGCCGCTTCATTAATTGATATTTCTCATGGATGTGTCGCTCTTCAACTTCCCATAGAGCTGCCTCCCTAGTCCTGAAAATATACATTATCTGAAGGAATTATTATTCATTTTATAACGTATAAATACCTAGTAAGTTGTTGTTTTTGCTGTAAAAATTGCCGTTCCATCAAAGCAATCTTTTCCCTGTGCGAATCGCTCAATCGTCTTAACGAACTTTCATGACTTTCGTTTAGTTTCTCCAGGAATGCTTTTTCCCTCTCTGAATGATCCAAATCCATTTTATCTTTCCGCATTTTAAACTCCTGCTTTCGCCTCTCTTTCGGTAACAAGTCCACCTCGGCCTGAAACGAAAAGCTGCACTATACAGAACGAACCAAATCGAATGTAACTATGATAATAGAACTAATTTTGCTAATGTCAAATATTATTGTGTCATTTTACAATCAGATGAAATTAGCACAATATACAATATAATTTCCTACTTTGAGAAGTCTCAATTCCTGCTTCAAGCCTTCTCTGAATAGCTTAAGTTCTCTTTCTTGTTCGGCGCGTATTTTTTTTGAGGTACCCCGTAAGTCTGCGTCTTGTTGCGCTTCAGCTCTCTCAATTTGCAGTCTGTAATAAAAAAACGTAATCATAACAAACTTTGACTTAAAATTAGCTTGTTAAATTACCTTTGTTGTCTACTTAATAATTCTAAATCGTTTTCATAAGTCCTCTCCAAATTTTGCCTCTCCTGGTCAAATTTACGCTCCTGTTGCTCTAGCGCGAGGCTTTCCTTAGTGGCCAAATCCTGAAACTGCTTTTGCTCTTGTTTTTGGAGCAATTTCAGCTCACTAAAATCACGAGGGTAACAAGGAAATTCCCGGTTGTAACATATATATGTATTACCGAAGTTCTTGTTTCCTATTAAATAACGGATCCCATTCAGGATTATCCTCGTCCCCGTATATAACTTTGCTGGTCGTGGTTGTAATCATAACTCCATCTATAATAAACTTGCGCGTTCGTTTTCGAGTTTTCCTATTCAATATGGCAGCGGTTTGTGACTGAGTTTTGGGCGGCTTCCTTAAAACTACACTCTGCTCCTCCACTTCATCGTCGTTTTTCACTAAAAACATTATTATAGTTAAAACTTTATGGTTATTAATCCAAAAATACCTGAATCCTTTTCATTACTACCCCTACTTTCATGACTGGCTATGGATATGCTTTCGACGTCGGATTTATTGACTGATATAGGCCTCCTAGGGTGAGAATCCGTACTTCGAACTGATCCACAATCGCTATGAGACCTGGCACAGAAATAATGCATTTTTGTAATATTGGTAACCTATTATAGTAACAATAGTGTTTACCTATCGCTAGTTGCCGATTCGTAATTATCGGAATATATTTTGCCATTCAAGGCATTTCGCCTGTAATTGTCTTCACCATTTGATGAGTATACTATTCTGCCGTTCATTTTGTAGTTGTCCAAAATAATGGAGGTGCCTAAAAGTGAAGTTAATTAGAAACCGACAAAGAAGTCGCGAGTGACATGGCTTGTATATATGTACAATGTACTATACTCGGGAGCCTTGCAAGTTCTGGAGAGCCTGGAAATGTATAAACATTTCTAGGCTCTCTCGAAAGACCTATGCCTGTAGAAAGAACATGATTTTTGCTAGGATACAATCATCTATCATGGCTGGTTCTTCTGTATTCTGCTAAACTGTTTGTAAAGTAACTTACAGACAAGGGTAACCATCAGTGAAAATAACCCTATTCATTGTTGATCTGAGTCAAATCCGTAATGAACTGTCTTTACTTCTACTACTGGTTAACCTTTAACCTCAGTTTGTCACTGCCAAGGACGTTTTCAATTATTGGGATGTAAGAAAGAGCAGGAAAAAAATTACTACTATTACCATGACAGTTGTAGTAATTTTATAATGAACTAGAATAATAACAGACGCATTCAGGTTTTAACACAAATTTTGGATTGACCAAAAACAAGCAAGTTAAGAGAAAGGTGGTCGCCTAAACCACTTTCAAAGGAATTGGTCATTATGACATCCGTGACTCATTTTCATCATCATAATCGTTCTTAAGTTAAGCCATTAAGGCCCATTTTAAAAAATTAGAATTCCTATAATTAATAGAAACTTTGTGAATTGATTTAAGTTAGGGAAATGCAATTTTTAGGGATTAAAGAAAACTTTTGCTTCCAGCCTTCTTTAGATTGAAACCTCTGTTTTTGAAGCTAAATATTACGTTAAACTTCTGCAGTCACATAATAAACAAGGAAGAAAAGCAACTCACCTCTAGTTTCATCCCCATAATCACTCTTTGTACTGCCCGATTTGCCCGAACTAGTATTGGACAAATCACTAGTTGAACTCCGGAAAGTTTCGGCTCCGGACTTGTCGATTATGTATGACGTCGAATCCTTGAAACAAAAAAAAACACAATTGCAACATTGCTATTACCCAGTTTGAAATGTGGCAAATGCGAAAGCTGTGTTGCGGGATCTAAATCTAACCTGCAATAGCAACGCAGCGATATTCGTTTAGCATTATTGTGGAAAATTCCAGAGATTAAACGGAGAAAATTATTTTCATTTATTTTATCCAAATTGTTATAAGATTGAATTGAATCTTACGAATTTTCCAATAGGTATATCACATCAGTTTTGCTTTATGTTTCCTTAAATCGGAAAACTTCTGTTAAAGTTGACAACATCGCTATTTCTTAGGTTCAAATTTGAAAATCAATGTCCTGAGTTTACCGAACTGTTTTTTTTTAACTTATAAATAAATCTGTATTGTCGGTTTTAGAGCTAATCTGACATGCCTACAACTAAATACCTAAACATTCTAGCTCAAATCTTAAGAACCTACCTTAACCTGCACCTTCTCCTGATCGATTTTAACAACCGACACATGACTAGTATCCAGCAACCTAGAATTATCTTCTGAAACATCCAAACCCGAATCGTTGATAACGTAACTTGAGTCCGTTATCAACACTTCACTCTCGTCCAGTTTTTTTCCATTTTTCGGTGGTTTATCCCGGAACTCGCTTGGGGGAGGATATTCCAGGGAGTCCAAGGACGGACAAAAATCATCATCTGAGGAGGACTCGATGTGGGTTTTGTTAGTTTCATTAGCAACAATCACCACTTCGCTTGAACTGTGATTGCTTGGGGAGGCAGAAGATGTCCGGGATCCCATATGGGAGTTATCGATGATTATTGGAGGGTGTGTTGTGACCACTGTGATCTAAAGAGAATTCTCCTTCATACGCATGTCTTTATGTGCGTATTAAATATACCTGATTTATATTTGAAGCTAGGCTGTTGGACATATCGGGTAAGTCTGAATTAATAGTAATAGTAGATGTATTTTTGTTTCTCTCGCTTTGAGGGGTTGATAGAATTACAAAGTTCATGCTATCCTCTGGTGTAGTGCCGCTAAAAAACATTGCAATGTTCCATATTTTTAGGACATAATCAACTTTAACCTGAACTCACTTGGAACTATTTACAGTAACGATATTATCGCCGATATTTTCGATCACAGGAATCCTGGCTTGTTCTTGAGACAGTCTTTTACCTAACTGGCTTTCAAGGGCCCGCTTTACTTGGGCAATATTGGAAGATCTACTTGCGTCGTCTGTGAAGTCTTTGCCTGATTTCGATTTAACTAAAAGAATTTTAAATGACAAATATTTTAAATAAAGGCCTAAGAGTAAATTGTCAACGAAAATATACCGTATCAACCACGAAAATGTACTGAAAATTCTTCAACTGTACAGAAAAACAATAAATATTTAAAAGCATAAAACTTCCCACCCCTATTACCTCGACACGGAATAGATTTTTTTAAATCGCCGAAACACATGATTTTCTTATCGAGGAAAAACAATTTTTATGTAGAACTCACTGAGCCCTTTTCTGCCCTCTACCCCGCAGAGCCACCCTCTCAAACACCTTAAATGATAAAGGGGGTTAAAGGATACATCACTTTAAAAAGTTTTTCATTCTCTACATTTTGGTACATCATTTGTTACATTCGACTATTGCATTGTCAAGTTGGGCGTCTTTGACTATTCTAAACTCATTTTTCCTATTAGTATTTTGATAACATTAAAACTAATATATTTTTTTGAATTCAAATATGTCGTATAATTAGGAAATTCAATCATCAATTTCAATCAATCAATTTCTAGCCTATTGACCTATTGTTTGTCGAGATGACCATCAAAAGAAAGAATGTATTAATCACTGAAGCAAGTGTTGATCAATGTAATAAATTTCCTCGGTCTTCGAAAAGAAACATACAGAATATAAATTTTGATATTATCTTGCTTCGAATGTGCTCGATTGAAAAAGGGTAAAACTCGCACTTTTTCGAATTTATTTGCCATTTCCGGGAACATCGTTTTGTTTGTGTTTGGGTCTTCGAAGCTGCACGGTCGCTGAGTAGCATACTTGGAAGAAACTTAAATTGAATCGAAAAATTTGGACGATCGAAAAGAAAAAAGCCATAGCCGGACATGAGACTGGGCGGTATAGTGCGTGCTGTGTAGAAAATAAATAGTAATTGAAATCTTTCTTTTTAATGACTGAGGAATGACAGTTTTAGTTTACAGGATTCCAAATGGATCATAATTCCAGAAGGTTTACTTGTGGTAAATAATCGGCGTTTGATCATTGTATCTAATTTAGCCTCGTTTAATTTTATTTGTTGTGTTGGTGACCACTCCAAGTGATTTTTGTCACTGTTTATATGTCCTTCCCCAAGCATAAACACGCTGTATATTATTTCGTTTCGCGTATCATTTCGATGGTTAAACCGATGAGCTGTACAATGACAAAAAAAGGGAGAATTACTTGAATGCCATCACATTGTTATCATTCGTCCCATGACTCGTATCTTGCAAAAAGCAGATTGTAAAGTTTTTTGTACGTTTTCGTACCGTTATCGATTCTTGGATGATTCAGCCGAGTGGTAGCACGATAAACAAGATATTCGAAATACGAAATAAACTAATCATCGGATTAGCACAAAACGAAAATAGTTTGGCAATATATTTTTTTTATTTCCAAGATACAGCATCATTGTGGTCCCTAATCTTTGCGATGTTTTGGAACGGAAAATAAATGTCCGAAAAAAGTGCCTTTCCAAAACTCCACGACTTAAATGGTGATATCTGTAGCGTCTTCGCTTATTTATCCCTTGCTACGAGATATCCAGGTGGTTGTAAATTTTAAATAATACGCACTGCTTCGATAATCCCTTACCTACTGCCTGGAACCGCGGATTGCTACCATTGATCCAATGAATCTTGCATTCCACGGCACACAATAGCAAACTGTTTATTCGCACTCTTAAAGTTCATACACTACACTATCCACAGTCAACGTAGCTCCAAGATTTTTAATTGTAATTTAGTAAATTAAATTCATTGTTCTTGTGTTTCAAGTGTCAACTGTATGCGTCTCTGATTTGCGCCGAAATTATTTGTCAAATTTGGCTCTTCCGGAACCAACTCTAGGGGTTAATAAGATGTTTTAAGTACATGATAATGTGAATATATAAATGTTATTAATAAAAATTATGAATTCTGGACAATTTGGTGGAGAAGATATCGTCCCTGCAAAATCGCGACACGATGCTTATGGCTATTGTCCGTAAGATAATCAAATTTATTAAACCACATACATGCATATATTATCCAGCCCTCCAAGTTCTTATGTTTTAACAAACTGAGACAAAATGTTAAGGTTGGCAGTGGCTTTATCTTTCTTATATATGTATATCAATTATGAACATGAAGTATGAAATTGTAAATTGATATTGTTCTCGAAAGACCTCATACTTCTTTTTCGATCAAGTTTTCTTTGTAATAAGAAATTTATTTTTTATTCCGTCAGGATATGCTACATAATAAAACTATTGCCGTAAATTCGCAACTTTTCTCCAATTTTACTAAATCTGGAAACATCGCATGTATCGTTTCTAAGGCCGATCAGTTGTACCTTTACAAAAGGCAGGTTTTAATTTTTTTGTAGGTTTTCGTATTGATATCACTTCGTAAATGACTCACTTGAATGTTAGCGTGCCGATGGACAAAATGTTTGCAATGCGCGCTGCGCTCACGTTTTCTTTTGTTCTAAAGACTCGTGAAGTACGCTGTTACTATATCCGTGTCTTAGTGAGTGAAAGTGAGTGGCATTTAAGTGTCATTTTATGAGTGAAATTGAATGTTACTGATGTGATTCCGGCCCACGCTTTTGGTACTCGGGTGTGAGTTTTGATTGTTGTTTTTTGTGCTTGACAGTTGAAGTACTGTCAGATCAATGAGAACGACATAATTAGAATTTTAGTTGAAAGTCAAAATTATTTACAATTTTGGCTCTTATGGAAAGTACTTAGAACCATCTTTGGACGTGGCCGAAGAATGATATCGCAACTTGAACTGTTTCCAAGTTTTTAAAACATTTTATTCAGGAATTAAAATTGAATGGTCTTTGTGTTTCAAGTTTCAACTCTAACTGTTTGGAAGACATTTTTTTGATCTGTTAAAATTCAGCGGATGAGACAATAAGTCAACGTTGATAGTGTGGTTTTTTCTTCATTATATATATGCTTAAATGTGACAAACGTCAAAGAATACGTGAGCATGTTAGAAAATATCAGTAAATATTGGATCAGTCAATCACTGTAGTTGAAGCAATAATCAAAAAAAGTTTAAATTAGCAAAGTTTAGCTTAGCAACTAGCAAAACCAAAGCCTATGATTTAAATTTCTTCGAGGTGCTAAATTTTCTCTTTCACTGCTTACCTTCAAAGCTGGAAGTTGGCGGTAAAGGTATGTCTGCGACCCTAATCGGCGCTCGTTCCATCTCAGGGGGCGTGTCCGGAGGTGTAACAGGTGACGAGGGTGGCGTCGGGAGTGAAACACTACTGGGTAAAATGGGTGGCGGTGGGGGAACCGGCATTTCACCTTCTTTTCTTGGTAGACTCGGAGGTTTCGCCACGCTCTTAGTACCTTGGGATGGGTTATTTACAGGCTGCACTCCAGCAGTCGGTTGAGGTTCTTTAATTTCAACATAATTTAATTGGGCGGTAACAATTGGTTGCACAGGAGGAGGAGGAGCTGGACCCTTGTCTTTTTCCTAATTTATATTTTTTATGTAAATATATTACATGAAAGGGTCGAAAATCATACTTGTGAGTGTTGAGATTGCAATGGGGGAGGTGGAGGCGCGGGACCTTTCTCGTGTGATGTCCGTCGCATGATTTGTTCTTCTTTTTTCTCCGCAGACGGCTGCAAAATTTTCAAAATAAACCAATTTTTATTTAGAACTAACAACCTACTTACAATCTTCTTTTCGGCAGGCTCCGCGGAAGGTGTTCGAACTGGCACTTTCTTGTCATCTTTTTCGGAGATGGGCGACGGAGATTCTTTTTAAAGGGAAACCAAAATTGACAAAACTGCGAAAAATGAGGGATTTGAATTACCTTTACGCTCAGGCTCACTGCTGTGCACTGAAGTCGCGTCTTCCTCGATGTCCAGAGGCACTTGAGACGCTCGGTTGTCCTATAAAAGTTGTTGATAGTTATGGTCTAAAACGGATTGATAACGTACACTACAGGGATGTACGTTGGCAAAAGTTTAATATGGAAAGATTAAAATAAAATCATACAAATGAAATAACGAAACCTATGACCAAACTGCATCCATTTTAATCCAATCATCAAGTGACTGACCTAAACCGTTCTTATAAGTAAAATCAACTAAGAACAAGCTACAACGTCACACACTTAGACACACATTTAGCAGTTTTGTCTCCATTGAATTGTTTTTCCACATATATTAGAAGAATAGACATCGGTCACTTTGCCAGTTTGATGACGATAGTGACGGTGTGATTATATATTTGTGTTACTTACTCAACTCCACAAAGAATTTTATTATCATAATGTCATGATTTTGGTTATAATGCATTTCAGTTCAGCTAATGTTAAGAACTTTGTTTACAAATTTTCATTGATCTACGATCTAATTGTAGAATTGACATACAGGTATCAAATATACTCAACACACATTTTCGCACGAGAAACAAGAAAAAAATCTACATTTTCCTTGTTGACAAGCATGAATATTTCATAACTTAAATGCACATTCAGAAATAAAAAAGTAACAAATAAGCTGCAGTAAAATGTGTAGTAAGTAAAAAGGAAAAGGTTTTTGAATCACCTATGAACAATGAACCTTACCTGTTTTGCGCGAATAGGGAGTGCAGTGGTACCAGAAGAGCAGCATGCATAACAAATAAAGCCGTAATAACATCCATGTTAAGCTTTGTACAATGGTAATAATTTTGTTTTAATTATCAGATGTTCGTTATAAAAAATATATACTATATATCTTATATAATATTATATGTATATGTACAAGGTATCTTTGAACATAGTGCCATAAATTCAACCACATATTATCGATCTCAACGTGTAGAAAAAGACTTAAAAAGAACACAAAAAGTTAGAACAAAGTACAAAATTTAATAAATTTATCTCGAAACGTTTTGAAAATATTAATAAAAAAAAGCTTCAGAAACCAACCTTTTACACCCTATATATCGAAAACGAAGAGCCTTTCGATATATGTTTATATGAAATATTTTAGGAGCTAGAATATGTTGCTGAATTTATGGTACTATATTTAGATACACCTTGTATAATAGTATATATTCTATTTAGAGTTCACCTTGAGATGAATCTCGTTCACAAAAAATTTTAGGACTTACCAATCCGTTGATAAAGCTCTTTGCGTTTGCGCTGCTTCCTAGAGCGCTAAGCATGAAAATATGTACAAAGCAAACATTACCACCGCCTCGTAATTAAAATTTTAATCGGTTATTGTCTTTACACTGTACAAATATTTGCCTTCAACTCAACATATTCATATCAGTGATGAATCTTTATGGTTAATTGTACAACAGAGAAGCAACTTCATAACTACTTTATTATCATTAAGCAGAGTTTCTAACTTACCTCGGGATCGTCATCAGTCAATTCCTCCTCTACAACTTCAGCCTTATACTCTAATAACAAATCTATAATCGGTTTGCTATCTAGATCCCTATTAATAAAGGGATGTTTGAGGAGCTCGTCACAGGTGGGCCGCTTTTGCGGGTCTTTGATTAGGGATTTCAGCAGAAAATCGTTGAAGTCTTTGGACCATTTTGAAGGCTGTTCTAATCTAAATATGTAATAATAAACATAGAATTTATTAGGCTAGAAACATTTTTATGTTTCAAGCAAAAGAAAATGTTTACCTAGGGGGGTCGCTTTTTTGGATTTTCAATAAAACCCTCATTGGAGACATCTCGTGATTCGGAGGTTCGGTTTGGGCGAACTCGATAAGCGTAATGCCCATTGACCAAATGTCCACCTACGAAACATCATTATTTGAAACGCGAAATAACGGAATTGAAAATAACAACCTTGAAATCATAGGGATTGTCCCTGAATGTTTCGCAAAGCACTACTTCGGGAGCCATCCAGTAAGGAGTTCCAATGAAAGTGTCGTGCTTTTGGAGCGTGGATTTGTTTTTGGCTGAGACGCCAAAATCAGCTAGAATAGCAAAAAAATATTAATACATTGAGTGTTTTTTTTTTAAATATCTTGAATAGATAACTTTATAGTAAGAGTCTAGAGATGTGACCGGCAGTAGCGTTACCTGCTCATTCTTGTATTTCAACACAACTTTCTAGTTCTTAAGTTAGGTTATTCAGTTTCAATCAGATTTAATCAGAATACATGTCTTACTTTCTACCTGAGATTCCTTCAGTTAATCACTGCTGTTAATAAACTTGCTTGTAGCAGTCTCTACCGGAGACAAGAAATATTCAGAGGACTTAAATAATGTCCACATTTTGTGTAAAGAATTATTATCTTAGTTAATAAATAAGCAGTTTTTTCACCATATGGAAGGATTTATGAACTAACGACAACGATAAACTATTTAGAGATAGTAGGATAGATCTCATTAATATAAATGAGCCAAAAGTAGAAAAATTAGAATTAAGTTTGAATTGAATTATGGCTCTATAAAACTCTCGACAGAACATCAATAACGAATTATTTGGTTGACCCAATGACCTAAACTATACAAACTACTCTATACGTTGAAGAAATATTAGGGAATCACTTCAAAATTCGTCATAAAACATGTGACTCATTTAAATTCACGACATAAAATGATGTCATACCCGGTTTAACTCGTCTTACTTCAACTTCAGCGTACGTCGTTATTATTTACTCCTAATGGAACGTTTTGTGTTTTCTGTGTTATGATTAACCGAACCAGATAACCCGAAACTCAAATAGATTTAATACGTAATTAAGCCATACAACTGGCTTCATACGCACGAGAATTTATTTTCTTTATAAAAATTATTATTATTTCCTCATTGCTGTTGCACTAAAAATCAAATAGTGACAAGATAATACTCGATAAATCTTGGATTGCTGGTCACCTGGGTGGTACCATCAATCATCTGCAGTGCAATCACAATCCGTTCAGTACCTCCACCCGGTACCCAGCTAAGATTTTATTACCGCAATCCCAGATAAGAAAGCGACAAAACCTTAAAGGTTGCATAACCATAAGATGATACCAGTAGATTAACGACAGCATAACACTTAACAGGTGTTATGTGAACCGCCTTGAGTCGCCTCTAATGGAAATGCAAATACAAAACCTGATCGGAATTGGTGTTAAACACTCAGAATAACGTTTAATCAGCTTTCGGAGGAAATAAGATGATAAAATTTCACCTTGAAAGGTCTTTTCGAAAACAATTTCGGTTCCGTGGTAATCTCATTACGATAAAATTGAAAGCATTTATGAGGAAAATATGTGAGTTTTATGCAAATGCTCGACGGTTAGAAATGCTGTTGTTATTCACCTCTTTCAATTTATGCCGATTGCCTATGTCGCCTTGCCAGAGGCTGTGAGGGTAATAACATATACAACACATTCGCCTTCTTAGAAATTCTTTACTACATACTTCGCAACTTGTATACATTGTCATTGTGCAAGAACTTTATTAGTTTTATTGAGAATTTGCGGTGGACGATGCCACCTGATGGTTGAAGTGATCTTGACAATATGTATTGTGTGGAAGGTTTTGCAATTTCAAATCCGTAGAAGCCTTGAGATATGCCACAATTAAATGTCTTTATGTGTCTGTGACTCGCATATGCTCTTAAAAGAAACGGTAAAATCTGGGAGAAACAGCTGCTAAAAGAACTTTACGACGTATCTTTAAAACCATTGTATACATATCGAATACACAAAAAATTCCCCCAAGGTCGATTCAAATTTGGTTCAAATTAGGAGAATTAAATTGCAAAAAAAGCAATTTATCATATTATTTAAAGAAGCAGACTTGAGGATTTGTGTTGGGAGAATGTAACATAACATTTGCATTGGCACAATTAGAAATATATCTTAATTCTTTCAAGACCAATTCCGGTCAATGCAGATCGAGAGAAACTAACGTTAACCAACATTCTCTAAAAAATCCTAAAAATGTCCGTTTGTGGTTACCCGTTAGGTAATTTAAATAAGGAAGCACGCCGAACTTATCAAACTGACCATGACGAAATTTTAGGGGTTAACAATCCGTATTGCGCTTCTAAAACCTCAAATTTGTGTCTGCCTTCAAATCTGGAATAGATAGAAGTGTCTCTAAGGGATTATAAGGACTTTTAATCACAAACTCGTCTTTAGAAAATAATTCAGTCACGTTTGGATTATAAATTCGAACTATTCAGAAGCACTTAAAACGTACTCTTTTGCGCCAAAAACAATTTTAATTAAATTAACCTACTTTAAGAGCACCAACTTCCTAACGTAGTGCAAAAAATGCAGAATGTAGAGTTGGTAAAAACAAACTCAAATTAATTTGATTCAAAAACTCAGTAATCTGAACCTGTGAATATTAAAAAATGAAATTAATTTGAAAAATGAAAAAATATGCAATTTATCCTATAGAACAATTTCTATACCTCTAATAACAATGAAATTCGGAAATGAAATTTCCAATATACTTGTAAAATCTCAACTCCTCAGTGAAGACTATGAAATCCCCCAGACATCCACACTGTAAACCTGCCCTAAGACGCAGACTTAATGTGTGTAAACGGGGGCTTCACTAATGGCTAATTTAAAATCGACTAAAGAAGCCCTTGAACAGATGCATCGGCGCGATGTCTCCGGTTACATGTGAAATGGCGAAGAGTGGAACGAGGGAAAAGAGGACGGATCTGGTACGTGCTCTAAAGTATCATAATCGCACGAGCCGAGACTTCAAAAAATAAAAATCAAGAGTTAGAATTAGTTCGGGCAGGATGATCAGCCACTTCGAACAGACTTTATGGTTTCTTGACTCTGGTTGCTATTTTATATGCAAGGATGCTCGAGAATTAAAGAGAGAAAACTAATAATACTAAAGGCAACGTCGCGTTGCTGAATAGGGACAAATACTCTAAATTAAGGCCTTCAAAGTTAACGAATATTGATTACATCAATTTAATAAGGCTCAATTGTTTTCGGACCAACGACCACGTCCCACATTACATATTCTAATATTCTATACGCATTTACTATCTGGTAAATGGTAAATCACGAATTGGAGATATTTGAAACAGCCTGCAGCCCAGCCAGAGGTGATAGCGGCACTCCTATATCTACCTACACATGTTACAGGCAACAGGTAGGTTCGCATAAAGTAACAATGAATGGGTTCTAATCATAAACTGTTTAGACGGTGAATCACGGAAGATACTACGAAGTAACCTATATGTGGGTGGATCAATGATTTGATCTATGCCGGACAGAAAGAGAAAGAGTGAATAACTCAGTTTATCATTAATCGGTTTAACTACTTGAACTAAATAACAAAGGAGCACGAAAAAAGCGTATCGGAGATTATTAACGGTGAGAGGGAAAGAGAGACGGACGATTATTAATTCTCTCTAAGAAAGCTCCGGCATATGGCTATAAATAGTTCCTCTAGCCGATTAAGTAACCAGTCAATAATAGTGGCACACGACATACATAGATAGCCGCCGGACATCAATAAAAACGCATTTTCTCTTGGAAAGTGCGTCGGGCCTTTTATTTGCATTTTGCCGGTAAATAGACATTTCAGATCTTGGCAGTAATAATAACTGCATTTACTATGAAATTTATTTTATCGCTTGAAAAAATTGCGCAGACAAAAAAACCAATGCAACTCTAAGCCTGATCAGATCAAATTCCTGGCAAGTTTATCAAGAAAACGTCCGTGGCAACGTCGAAAAACAGACAGCGTATTGGGTTTCGTGGTTTTCATGGAAATTATCTTCCAGGTTAAGATGCCAATACATTTATTTAGTGACCCTTGAAGATGTTAAATTCCCTGAAACGGATAAGGTTCGCAAAAAAGCCAAAATATCTGTCAAACATTCGCAGAGGATACTTTTTTTCTGTTAACATATTCGAAATTGTTGTACATATGTGGAATACGTATTAGGAAAAGTTGCCATTTTCCGATTACTTCATATCCGGAAACTAAGCAAAATTCATTAGAAATCTTAAATGTGCTTTATAAAAGACTGTTTCTTTTCCATTTTAATTAACCGAGTAGCTTTCGCCGTTTAGGAGACTGAGGATTCACTCCAAATTAGTCGATACGTGCCAAAAACACTATTTCAACTCACATCTCTAGTAACTCAATAAATGAACAAAAAAAGCGCTTACCGATCTTCACTCCTCCTGCCATGGTGAGCAACACATTCCCAGCCTTAAGATCCCTATGTATAACATGACTCTTATGCAAAAACTGCAACCCTTGACACATGCTTTGGCAAACGTAGGCAATTTGCGGTTCTGTCAGGGGTTTTTCAAGTTCAGTCATAATACTATCCAAAGCACCCCCGTCACAGTATTCGATCAACAGCCAAAGCTGCAAGGAATTAATTTTAAAATATGGGAGAAATTGCCAATTACAGCGAGCTATTACTTGCTGTTCCTTTTGGAACGCTTCCAAAAGTTCTACAATATTAGGGTGTTTAATTTCAGTCAAAATATCGATTTCGATCATAAAATCCTGCATGTCATCTTCGCCATCCAGCCTGCACATTTTGGCAGCAGCCAACTGGCCATTGTGGCGGTGTTGGGCCTAAAAAGCTCGTGTAATTTGTTTTCTTGTTGGCAGATTTTCTAAATTAATATACCTTATAAACCTTGCCATAGGCGCCATCTCCCAATTCCCCAATCATGTCCCAGTATTCCTCTGGGTCCACATCCATCTTGACGTTGTTGTAAACTTTCTTCTTCTTAGCATCGTTACCGCCAAAATGCAACACTTTCTTAATGTTATTAAAAAACGACATTTTGACTGTCTGCTTTAGTTTTTTTTTTGTCACGGAAAACACTTGTGTCACGATTTTGAATCACTCTGATGATCGCTGCTGTGCAGGTTTTAACCGAATTTCCGGTGGCGTTTTCTCATTTTTCTTGCGTGTAGGGATTAGGGGCTTCTAATCAGAATCTGTGTAAAATTGGGAAACGATAAATTAGTTTGTACTTGAGGAATTTGGGTAGGGAAAATGTCGATGAAAATGATTAAGATTGGGAAACAGATTCGGAGAAAGATATAGTAGGATGATACCCAAAGCAGAAGGATATAGATAAAATAAATGATTTTTTATCTCTTGTAGATAAATACAAAATCAAAGATATAATCGAGGGAACCGCGGAGACATTTCAGGTTTTTCATTGATGATTAACGAAAATATACTATTAAACCTAGGGTTGCTAACCATCCAGAATTTTGCGAAAAGGCCCGAATTCAAAGATTTTTGTTCCGCGCCCCGATCAAGAACTTTCCCAGACGCTGTTTATCCCGTGTTTTAAACTGGATATTTCAATAAATATTTAATAACCTGAAATGCAACAAATCGGCAAAAGTATGTTAGGCCACCGACGCGATATTCACTATCCATAGACATCCCATTGTGTGATTGTACCCAAGTATGTATGTAGGTAGATAATTACCTCAACTTTCTTGGCTCGCCCCAATAGCTGAGGTTCGAACTGAATTCCACATCACAAAACTAATCGGCTATAGTTTTTACCTTCTCTACAGATACGTTGTTAGATAGGTGAAATACAGAAGGTGTTTCAAAATCTAGAAATTTAAAAATACCCTCTATCTACGACTGCCCATATTTATTTAACAAAAATCGGGTATTGTAAAAAAACGATTTTAATAACTGAAACATTCAGATTTTAAAAAATTGACACCCTACACAGGGTGTCCCATATTCGAGTCTCTTCGGACGACTTGTGACACCAATTGGAATGCGTTTAAGTCTGTCATGCGATCAATATTTGATATTTACTGAGCCATTCATTTTGACATAGGAGTTTCAATTTCTGCCATGAAACCGAAGTAAGCAGGGTGCACTAAAGCAGAATGTGAAAATATTGAGGTAATGTTTATCCTGACAATGAATATTTTTGATCTAGACGTTGCAAATCGGTAAATGTTACACGTGGTTGTTTTTCAATTATCAATGAGTAACCGATTCGTAAAGAAAACGGTCAGGTTCCTATTTGAAAAAAAAAGTTGATGATGGTATTGAAAAACCGAAATGTCCTATTTTCGAAAAACTATTTTCATATTACAGCGCGGGAAATAGTGCCTTAAGAAAGCGTTTTCCATTTTCAAGTTTCTTTGTAATTTAAGGCAGAAAACAATAAAATAGCAATTTTTGGTTTTTCTGGATATCTACGGAAATAATCGGAATTTTTTAAAAACTAAAAAGGTAAAGTACTCTTTTGACATGACACAACTTTCCCTCCATTTAACCGACCCGGCATCTCCTACTATTTCCGAAATCCCCATGTTGAGAGTCGAATATAGGGCACATTCTATATGAATTTTCAATTTGTTTGACCCAATTTTTTTAATGTAAAAAACCGTTTTTGAAGTTATCAAAATTGGTAACCTTAATTACATTATTACTGGAATTGCAATAATGGCTCTTCTTGAACTTTTAAAAACAGAAAACTATTTGGAAAACATGGGATTTTCATCTTTAATCTATATATTCCAAATCATATGAGTGTTGTAATATTATTAAGCTAACTTATATTATCAATTTTATTTTTCCACAAGTAATAAGCAACAAAATATCCGGAAAATTTTAAACATTTATCCTGCAAAAAGCTTGTCAAGACACTCCACAGGGAAAATTTTTGCTGACAGGTGATACATAACAAGGGCCCCAATAGTCGAAGAACAAACCCAGTTTAAACTAACCCGCTCGATGATTTGCGAATGACATTACAACCTGAAATGACTGCCCTAAAAGCTAGATACAGTGAAAATATATAAATACTCGCATTCTTACATAGTCAAGGTTAATTTCAGAGATAGCACTTGAATGCAAATACAGATTATGTCTTGATTTAATGTTTGCTTCTCATTTAAAATACATGGAACAGCTAGCAAAAAATTGAAATGCTGTTGAAAATTTGAAATTCAGAACTCAAGAAGTACGTTAAGAAATCTAAATGTTTCAAAAACTCAATATTGCAGCTTTGCAACATTATTATGGCCTACAGAAGAAATGACAGTAAAATGGTTGTTATAGAAAGAAACTAATTATACAACTAAAATGGAAACGTTTAAATACTACTTGGCCTAATATTATACAGCTAGGTAAAATCGAGATAGTTCTACCAAAAAATTCCTATTTCCTAAGTGTTATCTGGTGAGAAAAACTGATTTACTTAGGTGCGATTGTAGGACTTAAATGTGGATTATCTAAGCCTAAACTTGGTGAAAACCACGTCATCCCATTTTCTATGTTTACTGAGATACTAAATATTATTGAATTTTTGCCAATTTCCTAACTCGAACAAACCTAAAAATGTAATTTAATTGACCGAGGAAAACCGCATTCAGCAGACTCAGTAGTTGTTGGATTTCTGCCGAATGAATATCACCCTGAATATCGAGTTTCAATTACTTTTAATTGAGAGCTAATATCACTTTTTTGTAACTTTCGAGTAGGTGTCCAACAGCTATAAAATTGTTACCTCTACTGAATGTGGTCATACATTAATTTCTTAAGGGCATTTTATGCTTCTTATTAAATTAACCATTTATTTTCCATTACGCGTAATTAAATTAAGCAACCACTACTGTGTCTATATAATACTTCTATTTTTAAATTACTTTATTTGAAACATCTATCACGTTGCCACGTCTTCGGATTGTTAAAATCTACAAAGTACCAATCAAGTCCCAAAATACAGGTTGTAACATAAGTAGAGGTTTTTCTTTTAACACGACAGACCTTAAAAAAACTAAGCAATATTTTTATCCACCATTTTTTCGAAATCTTAAAAACAACCGAAATATGCGCCTATGAAACCTTTAATAAGTACCACATCTTTAGCTACTGCTCACTCCGCGGCTGGCTACAAAGGATATTCCAAATTGTCTCCATTGGTTTCATTTGCACAAATTGTCGTTCGCCTTATCCACAACTCTGTACATGCTGTTAGAGGAGATGATTTTCCTCTAATATCAACAATATATCCACCAATTCGTGATTCAAGTAATAATGGGCCATTGTCAATTTAATAGCATCAATAGTGATAGTTTATCAAAATAACACCTGGAGCTAAACTTCACGACTGATTTTTAAGCCGCATGGGTAAATTGCATAAAAACAGTAAACATTAAATGTTTTTTGCGTTTAAACAATAGCTGATTATTTTTTGTGAGACAGTTTATTTCTTTTACATCGAAGTTACTATTTTATGCAGGAATGGATTTAGATTTTATACAAACATTTATTAAAACTCATCTACACATATTTCGTTTTTTTTTTGAAATTTTGAAAAAATGTTAAGTATATAAAAAATTGCTTAATTTTTTGAGGTCTATATCATGTTAACAAGAAAACCTCTAGTTTACACCCTGTATACCCACAATCAGTAATTATATGATTATTAAGAAAGCCTTTTTTATATTTCTTCCTTAATATTATTATATGTAAATATTCAAATTTTAACAATTAAAATGGGTGAGGCAAACAATATAAAATACGATAAGAGGAAATGATACTTCGTTTCTGGGCGCTTAAACATTGCAATCAATAATCCAGAAAAATATTTATTAAGTGTACCAAAAAATATAAAAAGAAAAAATATTTGAAACAGTTAAGAGTTAATTACAATGTTGCAACTGGTGATTTTAAATAAAGAATTTCCACAATGCTTTATAAGACATATTGCAATACCTATATTTACATTATCAGATTTCCTGTAGATTTCTCAAGCATGTTCAAAATTTAATAGAAAATCTGAAGCAGTATACTAGTATGCTACTACCATTGTCTATCTCTCAGACTTGTTCTAAATCTAAATACAATATTTGGACTTGAAAGTGCATCTTTTCTACCACCATTCACTTAGAAGTTCAATTGTGAGATCTCATCCAGCACCACTCAAATGGGCAACATTTCTTGCGAGTTCACTTATTCATCGTTGTCATATATTTTATAATGAAACAAATCAACTTAAAATACAAATTGAGAAATTTGAAAATTTTTATTAAAGTTTATTTTAATCCACAAAAATTGTTCATGGCTACCACCAGTTGTTTCTCATTGAATTACAACATAAACTAATGACTTTAGATGTCTCCAGTACAGGAAAACCTTTACCTAACTCCATGGAGCCATAATTGAAACAGGTCTAATCAATCCAACTATCTTGATGAATTGCTGTTGAACATTAACTAATAATCAAACTAAAATTGGTTGGTGCCTCATTATGCATAAATAACATATAATTTATTTTTACCAATGGGATATGTTCTATAAGGGTAAATATATCATTCGAAGGAAGAACCTGACAGCACACTAGAGTATCTAACAATAATTATGTGATAGGTGGGTTAGATCTACATCCAAATGTACTAAATTCATAAGTTCACTAATTGGAATTTTGATATCCCTACTATTTTCTATGAAAGCATAAAATAGCAGTTATTATTAATGACAATGTTAAAAGAAAAAACTGGGTTTTTGATAAATTTAGAGCATTAGAGCAAAAACGTGTGACACCTTGATTTCAAGATGTAGTTTCAAGAAATAAGGGATACAAGTAGAAATCTAGTCCTAAAATAAGAATATATTCTTTATTTTTCTGGTGGCTTATTAATTTCTTCTTTTATATTTGTATATGACACCTCACACATAAGTATCGGTTAATGGAGTGATAAAATTGCTCTCTGTTCTCAGTTAAAACTAATGGAGAACAATCACTTTTTATCATGGACTCAGATGAGAGTCTTAGTAAAGGGTAAATGTTATTTTCAGTTAGTTTTAACTGACAATAGCCTGTAACTTCATTGTTACAACAACCACTACTCTTGTGTGAAGCATTTTTCCCAAACATAATAAAAGTTAAAATAAGAATGAAATTATTTCATGAAGAATATTATTTCATATGTGGCATTGCTTGTTTAACAGTTATTTGAAAATGGAGATATTTTGATCTTAGTTTAGAAGCATCACTGATTAGAGTAAATAAGTATTCCTTTAAACCTGACCAGAAAGAGTTAGTGAAACGTACTTTTTTTTAATCAATATTTCTAACTTTTTCTATTATTTACTTTAGACTATTCATTGCTATTTTATTGAACTGACTAGAGATCTTATGCATACTTGATCAAGGATTGTATTGATTGGATAGTGAATCATTCATGATGTGTCACTAGCTTTGACAAAATATTAGGAATTCATTCTAATATTAGTTGTTTTTTCAAGTTTTTGTATTGTCATGAAAATGGATATTGATGGATATGGAAAATGGAAACTGTCAAAAACATTTTTATGACAGCAATACTGTGATTAATTTCAATTCATATGTTAATGTGTGGTGTAAAAGTGTTTAAATAAATACTTACATAATGCTTTTTTGTATTGAACAGTTATAAAAAAAAATTTGCAAATCTTACTGTGAATATAAATAGTTGTCATATAACAGACCCCATAAAATGTCAAATTTTCAAATACAAGATCAATTTAATATATGGACAAATATTAGGTAATAAGCAAATTAAGAAGTAAATAATGTTAATTCATAGGTTAATCTATTTTCTAAATAATTAAAATTAGATTTACTTGTTAAAATTTTTAGGCATGTTTCAAATACTTGAATGAACACACGAATTCTGATAAGAAAATGAATAACAACAATAACAGTTAGCATTTAATTTTGTAATTAATACTGATCTTATATATTTCGGTATCTGTCTACTAGAAAACTTAATTTGTCATTGAGTAATTATCTATGTATTCAGTTTTAGCCACCTATTCTTATTCTATTGATGCTTATTTGAAGACTCTCTCTCAGTCGGAAATTTTATTTTTAGGCAAAACAGTTTTAGAAATATTTATGAGTCTGGAACACCAAAGCAGGATCCTGCTCTGTAGGTGTCAATTGGAACCATAACTTGCCATAAAGCAAAGTAAACAAATTAATGGATAAGTATCATAAATTAATTGTTGCAAGATTTGTTTGAAAGGCCGTTAGGGATAAAGGTGCAACTGGGGCCCCAAAACCAGAAAAACCATATTTGAGTTTAAAACAAACCGATGTCGCATGACGTGCAGTGAAAGGAAATGTCAGAGCTACAAGTTTATGGCCAACAACCTGCTCCTCGGCTGAATTTCTCGGGTTTTTCCACACTTACGATTTCAACACTTTTTCAGGTCACACGGAAAACTGTCCCGAAAACCTACACACTACAACTCGGACACCTGTACGTGTTTTTATCCGCCTTTTTGTATATTTTCATTTCACTGTAAGTAGCAGCCATGCCAATTTTTACCATTTCCTTGCCCCGCTTACCCCTCTTATACCACGCCTTCAGGTGACATGAGCAATGACGTGCGCGTGCGTATTGAATAAATTGAACAGTTTGAGCAATGGAGCAATTCTTGTTGCTCCGTCTGCATAATTGTTTACAGTCAAAGGATAAAAAAAACTTCTGAGAACGAAAAAATGTTTATTCATTGAAACCGTAACAGTTGTAACTAGACCTTCTTATAAATAAAGTCAAAAGAGTTACATAGTCCTAAATTAAATAATAAAAATCTATTTTTTACTTTGTCTACCTTGCATTCGTAACGAAAACATGATAAATTAAGACATATAGGTTAAGTCAAAATTATGTTATTTTTGTTATAACGACGTTTCGTTTCCTAGCAAACCTCGTTGGTGAAAAAAGCAATTAATTAATCTTTTGCCTATTGAATGCCGACTCCAGAAAGTATATAGGAACTACATAAGGTAAAAGTACATCCAGACACAGGACATTTGCTTAGTTTTAAAATTAAGGGATATTCATGGGTTAATGCCTTTTGCACCCCTTCAAATTAAACTTACATGAATATACAGTTAACGAAAAGTCTACAGTTCATAGTAAATACAGCATTCAAAATCAAAAGTTCCCAATATAATTCCCAAATGAAAAAATAAATACTTAAATTTGCACAAATGTGCCATGTATTAAAAATAAGGGTTACTTCCTCCAACAAATTATTCAAACCAAGTTAACCAGTTAAATTTCCTTGATCTAGGGTCTAGAACATGAGGGCAAATTTAAGTAAACCAACTAACCTGCCTCCCAGGATGGTTTACTGGTGTAGTTTATTTGTTTATGTTTTGAGCATTGCACTTGTGATATTTCATGGATCCTGATGTCATGTCTTAATGGCAGCATATCCTAAATTAGATTTACTTTTAGTTATAAATTTGTTTTAGGTTATGCTTCCCTTAGTATTAGCTTACATTCAAGACAAAACTTAAGCTGGTGCAATACCACTTTGAAAACTTGATTTTTTCCTAAGAATTTGTTGCTTTTTTAAATTCAATGTACTTTAGGGGGTAGCTACGACGCATTGTGTCGGGAGGACGTTCCTTTCTCAATTCTTGAAAGTAAAATAGTGTTTCAGAGACTTGCTTTTGTTTTATTTTTGTATTTTATTAAAAATAACCTAATCTGACAGATGAGTTTACTTTTAATTTTTGAACTTAAGCGAGTACGTTGCACGCGTTTATGCATTTACGACTATGGCATCCACATCCTATAAAAGAAAGTATTTAAAATTGAGTGGTGAAATGAAAATCATAGACGAGGTTGCACTAGATACGGGAATGACACAGTTAGTAAAAAATACGAACCATCGAAGACAACAATCTGCAAAGTTAAACCTTTTTTATTCATTTTCTTTAACAATAATTGTAATTAAACACTGGGTTTTAAATCTGATGTTTATTTAATGAAACATAGTATCTCTTGATTTGTTAAATCTCAATTTTCTCGAAAACTGCTGAAGCTTTCGGCTTTCAACAAGTATATATTTTTTATATAAAAATCTTTAAGTTTAATATTTTTCCTATAAATCGTTCCTATAAAATCGTAAATAAAGTATAAAAAAGCTTAGATACTTTTTAAGCACTACTCCGTATTATCCGTCCCAGAAAAAATGTGGAAATTTCTTTATAGGAAATCAAAAAGAGTACAAAAAACTATAATCAAGTACAAAATTTAATTAAATTATCTAGAAACATTTCGAAAATATTCATAAAAACCATTCTCAGGAACCAACCTTTCACACCCTGTATATAGAAAACGAAGTGCCTTTCGATATATGTTTATATGAAATTTTCGTCATATTTTGGCATCTAGAATACGTGGTTGAAATTATGGCACTAAGTTTAGAGACACCCTGTATATCAGACTGCATTCAAACCAATCGGATGGTGGCATAAAGTGCGTTTCGGATGAATTTTGAAGTAAGTAAAGTCAATTTTTTGTTTCAAATTTGTAACGCAGTGATATCTATCATTCATATTTGCATCTGGTAACTAAATGATGGAAACTAGTCATACCAAATAGTAGCTCTACCATACAATAGGAAGGAAAAATTTGTTCAACTAACCGGGCCTTTCAATTAGTAAATATTTTTATGGGGTCAGTAGACAGTAAATCTTTAGGAGCCAAGTACAGCAAAAATTCTTTTCTTATCTTCATTTACTTTGATTTTTCCTGTTTCGAATTTGGTTATTCCATTCTCAGTGTGAAAGCTGAAAATAAATTAAATTTTTGGGTAATCTCATTTTAGTTACTCACGCTACTTGGAGTTGCTATTCTTTAGTATTAAGAAAAATTAACTGTAATTTATATCCATCCAAATTCTGATCTTAGATCAACCGAATTTTGCTATCACGAAAGAGCACTGACTGGAATGCTACAATGAAGGTTACTACCGTACTACTTAAGACACCAATATGGACACGATTCATCGCGTGGGATTTTGAAAAGATAATAAACTACAACCAAAAGGTATTTGAAGGTTTTTATATTGCTTTCAAATTACGTGATCAACTATGGTTAAAAAGCAGGTTTTTAGGTAAATGCCGACCGCCCTCTGTAATCTTATTGCATTGCAAAAATGCATGTATTTTTTATGTAAAAAAAACGAGTTATTTGCGAATTTTCGTTTGTCACTTTTATGAGATAATTCGTAGCCTGAACCAATATATGGATCGCGACGCTTTAAAGAATGGAAGCGATCAGGAAGAATAACGGAGTTTAATTCAATTTAACGTCAAATTGGAATTGTACTCTTCATCATTCACATAACATTTTATGAACAAACGTAGAGATTTTGGTGGAACCAATTTCAGTGATGCCTTAGGGTATCCTCTTGTTTCACTAATATGCAATTCAAATTTGTCGAGCATTCACATTGGACAGAATACGAAAAGTAAGAACTGATAACACCAGAATTTTATTGAGGATTTATCTGTTATCTTGCGAGGAACCTATGAAGGTCCGAATCTCGTTCAGGACTCAAAAGTAGATCCCATAAAATCTTTCATTCACGCTGGCACAGCCAAGCAGAATGATGTCGAAGATATCGAGGGAGCGGAACAGTTAAATTTCGCACTCATCAGTCTGTACACTGACACCAAAGAGTAATCAATTTTGTTGGGGATCCACGTTAAGCTGTAGATCTTGTCCAGATTAGTCTCGTATCGAAAAGGAGAACAGATATACAAAAAACTGATAAAAATACAATGAAAGTACCTAAGTATCAAATCCCACTGTATTTTGCTGATCTAGTTGACGGACAATTTTTTGCTCTTTTCCATTTCTGACCATTTTCTGCTTTATGAAATACTCGGCAGCATTGCATGGTAAGGGGGTGCAAAAGGCACGGGCATTGTTAAGGTTCACTTTAAGCTTAATTTGGAGGGGAAGGGCTAGTTTAAAAAGAATAATTTACGCTAATTAAGCGCTATTGCGAATTTTGTTCTGAACACGTGGTTCTTCAACCGTCCTTAGTATCCTGTGCCCTGTTACGCCCGAAAATTACATAGAATTCTGTAACTTTTAATTGGTTCGAATGTTAAGCAAATGATTTTACCCTCAAGTTTTCTTGTTCATCCAGCTCTCCAAGATCAAATCTGAGGAGAGGGCTTTGATACAATTAAGTAAAAATGGATTTACGGCAATGCCGAGTATGTCTAACTACTGATGATTCGACTTTGTGTTATTCAACATATTATGGTAATAAATTATATCATAAACTTAACAGTACTTTCCCAAGACATGCCATGCGAGCCACAATCCAACAGGTGTTGGAAGTTGTTACCCAGTCGAAAGTGAGTTGCAATAAATAATTTGTTATTAGATTATGTCTACTGAATCCGGACTATTCGTCTCGAATGATTTGACCCAGATTTATTCTGCTTATTCTTTCTTTAGGTGCCCTTGGACAAGGGACTGCCAATGTACATTTGCAAGAAGTGCGTTAGGGAATTACGAGACGCAAACGCATTCATTCTCAAGTTTTACAAATCTCGAGAATTCCTGAAATGTGAGGATAATGATTACTCCCCAGAAAGACATGATAAATATCCTCAGTTTAGTACTATACTTATTAAGACTGAAAATGAAGTCGTAGTTAAAGAGGAACCGCTAGATAGCGATTTTGATCCTCTGGGAGGTTGTGTAAATCAACAATTCAGTACGCAATCGAGTAAAGAATCGCAATCTAAATATGATAATGAAGGTCCCAAAGAGCTTACGATTGAAAATAATTTTGAAGTTTCTATAAAAAATGAACCTAGTAGTGAATCAGAACATGAGCCTGAAAGAATGCCCTTTGAATCAATTACACTAAGTAAACTCAAACATGAAGTTCAATCAAAAGAACCACTTGTTGAGCCTGAAATGGTGGTCTACGACGAACCACTCTCTGAAGGACTAATAGATATTAAAAATAAATTAATTTTTGTTGATCATTCCTACACAAAGGATCCTAATCAGTCTTCAGATGATTTTGAAAGCGAATCTAGTGAGTTCAGTGATGACGAAAGCGAATCTAAGAAACCTCTAACATATGAATCAAAGAGAAATTCGTCCAAAGTAACGTTAATGTCAGTTGAAGATGTTTTGCAATGCAGGCGCAAGCGCAGAAAATGGAAACGTTCGAATGAAAATAATTTAGCACAAGTACCTTGCCAGATAAGTGGGAAAATTTTTGATGAGATAGGTGAGCCTTCATTTTTTTTATTGTAAAACAAAAAATGTGGGGGAAGACTTAACAAAAATGTAAAAATATAAAAATATGCTAACAATGTACTATGTACATATATTGGTCAGTGAACCCATTTGGGTCTGTTATAGAGGAAAGGTCCCCTAATCGGTCTTCGATCTTGGATTATGATATAGTTATATTTTCCACTGTCATATGTGATTCAATTAAAATTTTATATATTTTTTTATAGTTTTTATATTTTATATAGTGGCCTTCTATCCAATATTTGTATCTGCCTCCTATCAGTAACTTTATTGGTATGGACCTTTCCTAGCTCCCTCCAGGGACATATTATGTTACCCATATTATATCCTTCTTGCAGACTGGTTTATACAGGGTGTGTCAGAAATAAATAAATGAATTTTAACTGGTGGTAAAACTTTTTAAGAGCAACAATTTTCCTTAATACTTTTTTTAGTTATCAAGATACAATTTTAAATAATATTCAACAAATTTCCCTACCCGGTACTTAACCTATTCTACTGAGCGATAAACACGTACCAAAAAAAAACTCAAAAAAAGTCGGCAAATTTTTGTACTTACACCGAACTAACATTTGAAATGTGTTATGACTATAGGTAATTTATGTTTTAAAGAGCAATACAAAATTTACTCATCTAATTTCCCGAAGATGTTGAATCATATGCACAAAAGTGCGTTCGTTAGGAGTTTGACGGCTTAGAAACTTTTGTAAATCGATTTTACGAGGTACAGCAGCGTTTTCACCGAAGGCACCATGTACTAAAACCATATCTGCGTATTCACTATTTGAAAAATTAACATTTTTTTAACAGATTTGATTTATTGACGAAGATAGACCTAGTAGAAGTTGAATCTTTGATCTTTTTTTGGAAAATAGTTTTAGTTCAACAAGAATCATTTGCGCATCATGAATTTTATGAAGGGAAATGTAAAAATAAAAAGGTTGTTTTCGAGAAAAATGATAAATAAAAAAATGTTGCCCTAACGAGATTTTTCACTTGTTTTTAAATGAACGAACTTATTTCTAATACACCCTGTAGAGTAAAGGAAAATATCAATGTCCTATTTGACGCATGTCTGTAACGCACTTCCACTAATAAATTTGCGGAACAAAAGCATAGATGACGCCATTTTTAGGCGGGCGATTTAAAATCATAAAAATGGTTAAATATTTTTGAGAATTTTTCAAATTATTTTTAGTATTTTTTCATACGGTCGTTCTTTGTTGAACGTCCGTTAAATTTTTATCTTATTATGTAAATCTGATCATCACGTTATTTGTTATGGCCGCATTTAACTTTCAGATTTCACCAGACACCTGAAAAAGCACAAGATTATCGAAAGACGAAGGAATAATTCCAAAAAAGTCACTTCTTGTAGAAGTAATCAAGAGTTTGCTTGTAATTACTGCAAAGTCGTAGTTGCATCTTATTGGCGGTTAAAGGTTCATTCGTAAGTAGTTTTTAAAGTCTTATTATAGAAATAAATAGGATTTATTTTCAGCTTAAAGCATCTTGGTGAATACAACTGTTCTTACTGTATAAAAGCTTTTGCGGATGAAAGTATATTGAAGTTTCATAAGTACTTCAGGCATAATGTTAACGTTGATCTAGAGAGTTTACAGCAGCCAAAGGAACCAAATATTGTGGCCGAGGAAATTGATGATTATAAATTAGAAGTAATTGAATTGCCCAGTGAGACTTGCGAAATTGTTTTTGAGGATTGATTATTTATTATTTATTAAAGACTGTTCTAAGTTTCCCATTTTTACCGTTTACATCAAAGCAGATACAATTTAATAAAATTACAAAATGGGAATTTACGAGCAAATCTCCATTATTCCAATGCAACTAGTAATTACAGATAGATAGGTAAGAAAGAAAAGCAAAAAATCAGTTTGGTGTTGAAATGTTCTACCTATCTGTAATAACGGATTGCATCCAGTGAAATCACCACAAACTGGATTTGCTTATAAGTTTCTATTTTGTTTTAAATTATTTTTCACCTACTTGTCTGAAAATGCCAAACTTAAACTATTTTTTGCAGAAAATAAATTCTCTATTCAATCAAAGACTATTGTAAGTAAAATTTAAAATAAAATAAAGAATTGTCTTTAATGCATAAATATCTTATGTTATAAAATTTGAATGAGAAAGCGGCTTTAAAATAGATATTAAACAAAATTAACTTAGAGAGCTGAATTACTTTTATTAATTTGAATAAGTAAATGAACCAGGGTCTGATAAATTATTTATATGAGAGAAATGAAAGTATCTCACCTGTGAGAAGTTACTAAGATACAACATTCAGGTGGCTCGCAGGGTGGAGAAGGCATTGCTTTCCCTGTGGATGTGTAAAAACAGGTGCAGAAAATCTTGGGGGCTAGCCCCTAACAAACTCTTTAGATTTACGTGACAATTTATTGATTCAACGTCTCCTAGGTGCCACGGAATCTTTCGGTCCTTTTATCCCTGCCCATTTTTTTAGAGCGAGATGCGACGAGGGCGGCATCATATAAGTGCCAATACGATATTTACTGTCTTTTAGTACAGACACTACTAAGACCCTTTGGAACTCTCAAGATTAGGGTATTCTAGTGGAGTATTCAGGTATCCACACCAGGGCAACAATATGGTCAACTTTTTTCCCTGTCCTTCTTCTATTCTTATGTCTGGTAGCAGGTTAGATGCTGACAGCTATCGGCAGCTGTATTGCCACACCCAGTGCGCACTTTCTATATGTCCAGATTAGCCATAAATATGATCTCTGACCTCTCAACAGCCTTACATCAAACGCAATTTCGGTTGGTGAGAGGTATGCATTTTATTTTACCACATGAATTGGTTGAGGAAACCAAAATATCAGTCTGATATACTAGACGTGTACTAATCGCCTTGGGTGCAGGAAAATTGGAAATAGGCTCCAAAACGACTAATTTCGCAGAAGCAGATACGGAGAGTTGATTGGGGCCTGGGTCAGGAAAGGTTTGACGAGTTCAGTAAAGCAAGATGTAGGTCTGGTTCAGGACCAAAGACCTGAACAGGACGCCACTTTAGAGGGGTGGTTAGCTTCGCAAAGAACATGAACCGTTCGCGAACTTAATAGAGGACGAACAACAGTGAGGCGCACGACGGCTGACTGCTGTTTGCGCATGGCGCCTTGCATTGACTGGGCCCCAATAAACCTCAATAGACTTCAAGTAGCATTAAAAAAACGTGCGAGTCTACCTATAATAAAACTAATAAAACAAACAGCATCGAAACATGGTAGTGCTTGCCAAACATTCAGGCACTTGCCTGCAGGTTTTTTTGAAATAATTAATAATTCCATTAACACGTTAACCGCTACGAAGCCTAAACCATGGGTTTCACTTTTTCTGTCAAATCGGCTCCGAAACCCATAAGCTGGGTTTCATTTTCAAAGTGTGTTTTTACTGATTTTTGGCATTTTTATAATAAAAGTCAAATATACATGACAGTAATGTAATCAAAAAATCATTTTAAAACAAAGTTTTGTTTTGGGCCCCATCGACTAAAAATTCAAATGTACGGTGGGCGGTTAACATGTTAACATTTAAGATAAATATAACATTATTTTATATTAAAACGAAGAAAACTGAATTTTCTTTCGCCCTACGTCATATAAACTAAACCAACCTATTTGCAAAAATCAAGAAAATTGGAGTTGAAAAGATGAAAATCAAAGTAGTTATTGTGAACACTCTGTAAGCATTTTTGGCTAAATGAGTATTCATACATGCTAAGGTGACCTTACCTGAGAATCCATCCTAAAATTATCACAATATAACTTAAGCTAACTGCGATATTAATTTTTTATGAGGCACCGCAAATGTCTAAAATTTCTTTTAAAACGACGCAGCTTCGAGGTGCTGTATCCCAAAGTAAAAAAAAAAGGAACCAACACAAGCGTAAGACAGGGTTCTATCACGTGGAAAAAATGCAGGTGGTCCCGAAAAAAAAACACTTTATGACGCCCCGCCTTTTTGGGATCCTCTGTAGGATTCTCACTAATTTTAAAATTCATTTTCATTAGCCTTATAACTGATTTTTTTATGAAATTATAAATAAACTCATAGGAGTCCGAGATACTGTTAAATGAACACCCTGTATTGCTTTGAGACGTCAAACTAAATGAAAAAACAATTGCTAAATCAATGCCGACTTCGCAAATTAAAAGTGACACGTTTTGGGCCGTTTTTCCTTAACATGCATTATTTAAGCTGTGACCCTTTAATCATACGTAAAATATTACTTACACGCTTTTAAAACACATATTAATTCAATTTCAGTATATTATTTTTTCAAAATAAATATTGTGCCACTAAGGTAAGTTAGTTTTTTCAAACGCGGGCTGCATCACTTAAGCTGTGAGTCAGGTACACAAGGGAACCATATCTAATAGGAAACGTCATGATTATAATGTGTTCACCAAACTAATCAAATGTAGTATCGATTTATCCGTTTATCGATAACGATGTTAATATCGATGTTATAAGATGGAACCATTGGCAGCCGACATAAACGAGATCCAAAACATAACCTTACAAATTTGAAAAATATAATCAAACAATTTGTGAAAATTCGTCTTTTTCCCGTTATTACCTTCATAATTTCCCAATTTTTATTGTTTGAACTAGTATTTTGCTTTGTGCATAAGAAGCATGAGTCGCAGGAAGAAAAGCAAGGTAATAATTCACTTAATTTTACCTTTTTAACTTATATTCAGTCGCTAAAAGATGCTAGATTTCTTGAGGTGACTAAGGAGTTAAAGATTTAAGGCTGTAAATATAGTTTCTGAGACCAAGTTACAAGTTGATTTTGTATTTTAACCTAATGGCAATTGAAGTATTTTAAAGTCAATGCATGACATATGCTTGAAAGTAATTACTTTGCAAAAAAATTATTTTTCCCGTTGGCCTAGTTGGATGTAATGTATAACACATCTGTCTTCAGATAATAGAAGTAAAAACACTTTACACTATTGTTTATGTATATATAAAGGCCATTTGAAACTTATATTTGAATTGCTAGTTGTTTCAATGTTTTAATGCATTGTTGAACTTTTTCATACCTTCTTAAAGTTTATAGAAATGCAATTTTAGCTTGATTTAAAAGAAGAAAAGGAAGAAAAACTGACTTCAAATGAACAGGATGCTCCTGAAACTTCTGACAAATCAAAAATCACAACAAATGACAAAAAATCAAATGCTAACAGCAATCGCTCTAGTACAGTAAAAAAAGAAAAGAAAGATGATGTGAAGAAGGAAAAGGATGATGAAAAGCTTGATGATTCAGAATTGGATGATCCTCTTATTAGAGAATTGTTTTCTGGCCTGGAGGGGGCTGCCTTTCAGAGCAGAATGCCATATGACAAGTTGACTTCCACCGAAGCTGCCTGTTTTCCTGGTAAGAACACTTGTTATTTTTTCAACCTGTTTCTTTGGGAACATTACTTAATGTGTTTTCTTTAATAACTTTGAAGTGACATCTTTCTTGCCCTATAGTTGTCCTGCAAAATGGCAGATTTCTCAATAACAAGCTAAGAATTATATCTCAGAATATTCCAGTTTGACTTAAATTTATGCATGTTGAAATGAAATGAATTTTCTCATCAATTCTAGATATCTCTAAATTTCTCTACACTATTCTTTTGTAATCCTTGTTTGATTTGTAGGTTTAATGATTTTGCTTCCTTTTATATCGAGGGAAATTTTCCTGAAGAGGAATAGATACTTCTAGAAAATTTCCTAGATATTAAAATTATGAAAAATCTATCGAGTAAATGAATACAAATGTAGAGAGTAAATAAAACTGGTGAACTCAGAAATAATACCAGAAATAAGGTGTTTAAAAGATTATCTGGTTCATTTAAACTACTTACATATTGTCTGAAGGGCAGTGAAATAGCTTGACATTATTATTACCTTATATATAGGTTATAGACCTAATTAAAATGTAAAAAATATCCTTAAAATGATTAAATTTTGCACTTTTCCTTCAAATTATCTCAACTTAAAACGTTTCAGTGATGACATATACAATTATTAATTTATCACTCCTTAAACCACTTTTTTCAGATATTGCAAGTGCAGCTCTTCAAACCATAAAAGTGTACTTAAATATAAGAAATCGCATACTGAAGATGTGGCTTGACAATCCTAAGCAACAGCTCATCTTAAACTATGCCATGGACAACATGGAAGCTCCCTACAACAGCGATATTCCACTCTTAAAACGTGTCCACGCATTTTTAGAACGGAATGGCTTTATTAATTATGGAATGTTTAAAAGGTTGATATTCTCCACAATACATATGGTTTTCCATAGAGAGAATTTTGTAGATTACAACCAATACCAAGCAAAAAATATGGTAAAGTCATTGTGATTGGAGCTGGAATTGCAGGCCTTGCAGCTGCTCAGCAATTGCAGCAATTTGGTTTAGAAGTTATCGTCCTTGAGGCGAGAGATAGGGTAGGCGGGAGAATTGCCACCTTCAGAAAAGGTATTTATTGTTTTGAGAAATTGAAGGTGTTTTAATGATGGTTTTTAAGGGAGCTACATTGCTGATTTAGGTGCCATGGTAGTCACAGGTTTAGGGGGTAATCCAGTTACTACTTTAAGTAAGCAAATTGATATGGAATTGCACCGGATAAGGCAAAAATGCCCTTTGTATCAGTCTTGTGGAGTTACTGTTGATAAAGATAAAGATGAGATGGTTGAGAGGGAGTTCAATAGGCAAGGAAATATTTCTTATTCAATTCAGTCAATAAATTACATAATTTATAGACTTCTGGAAGCAACTTCTTACCTGTCTCATCAACTGGATTTCAATTATGCTGGCAATAAACCTGTAAGTCTCGGACAGGCTCTTGAATGGATCATCAAGTTACAAGAGAAACATGTCAAAGAAAAGCAAATTTTGCACTTGAAGTCAGTTATTGAGTTCCAGGTACAAGAATATTTTTTTAAGGCAAATTGGTGTAATTTATCTCCGTTTTAGAACAAATTAATGGCCAATGAAAACGAATTAATAAAAATAAAAGAGAAAATGCAGGAAATTAATGTTAAAGTTAAGGAAATGAGCAGTTTAGAGTCAAAAAGGAATGTGGATCAGGAGTTTGTTTATCGCAGCGGCATAAGGTATAATAATACTTTACAGTACCCTTAACATATGTAATACGTAAATATTTTAACTTTATTCCAAAGGGATTTAAATGCTTTAGCAAGAGAGTGGGACCAGCTGAAAGCCCAAGAGAAGGAAATTGAGGAGAAATTGGCAGAATTGGAGGCATCTCCTCCCAGGCAAGTCTGGTTTCATTATGGAATTATTTTAACTAATAGTTTATTTTTCAGTGATGTGTATCTGTCATCGCAAGATCGACAAATTTTGGATTGGCATTTCGCCAATCTGGAATTTGCTAACGCGACTCCATTGTCGAATTTATCGTTGAAGCATTGGGACCAGGACGACGACTTTGAATTTACTGGGAATCATTTAACAGGTTAGTGTTAATTTTAAGATTTTTGGTTGATTGGAATGAATTATCATGTTGGTGGTTGCTAATACTCGTTTATACGGATTGATCGTATTCCTACTTAGTGTTATGAACTCAAAATAGGTGGGCAAGACCCAAATTCGACGCGAATGTTCTATTATATAGGACAAATTTCCATTCTGACCGCTGAGCATTTTGCAAATATGTTCATAATTAGACTTACTATTAAAGCTTACCATAGTCATGGTAACGTATTTTTGATATATGTACTCGGACAGAAACAGCAATTTTTCACCGTTAAAATTTAGAAAAGATCGAGAGGACACGTCCTGCATAATATATGTATAAAATGATATCATGGGATGCAAACAACAGTAAACAATAATTGATTTTGTTCATTAAGGCCTAGTTGTATAAAATTCGGTTTAGCTTAACCAGAATTAGCACTTGAACCTTCCATAAGGATAGTAGTGTTGTTAAATTAATTTAATTTGTGACACTGGGAGCAAGCTATGCTATTCTTATGGAATGGTTTAACTACCAGTTATGTTTTAGCTGAACTGGCTTTTATACAATTGGGTCTTAGATGATATCCAAGTTTTTTTGTATTTACTTAGCCAGAATTCTGTTTCCGTTGGAAAGATGATACGAAAGATTAACATTCCGTTCTGGTGCCTGGCTTTATAAGATGTTATCCGAAAGGCATATTTATAGTTTCTTTGCCACTAAAAACCTATAGGATGGCACCCGAGTTTTTTTATATTACTTTAAAGAGCTTCCTAACAAGTAAACCCAAACAAACGGTGTTACACAGTATTCGCATCAAATTTTCAAATTTCATTCTTGAAGTCTTCTCCTTTTATAAGCTGAAGGTAAGTAATACATTATTTATGCCCAAAATTGTCTTTGTTGTTCTCTATAGGTATATACCTATACATATGCTCTCTATGACTAACTGTTGCCATTAGACATTGAGAAACCTAGTGCAACAATCACGTATTATTATTTCTGTTTACTGAATGTTCATAAAAACGTATGGCAAAACATGATTATGAACTAAATGTATTAATAAAAAACGCTATATGTTTTCTTAATTGAGTAAGTTTTAAGTAAATTTGACTCATTAAATTTAATATTTTTCATAGAGAATTTGTGGTTTAGTCATTTACCATTAATTATAAAACATCACATACACGAATCTAAATATTGACAATCTAGACGTTTTGGCGAATGATTATGCGTGAGAAAAAGAAACCGATGAAGCGCGATATAAAAAAAAATTGCAAAGTTACCTCACGGAATACGGTTATATAACGATTTTCTAACATACAATGAAGTTTAGTATCGTTTTAAAGACTAAAAATTTTAAAACCGATCCAAGGCGGTATTGAAATTATAGAGCGCAAATCGGATGCAGGTCCTTTTGTCATAAGCGGCTCTTATTGAAACGCGATAGCCCTGAAACTTAAAAGAACACTTTACAGAGGGCCGCCTTTGTGCATTTAGCACAGAGCAACCCTGCAGTGGGAGGGTGTGGCGGTACCGGAGTTTCGTTAAGAGAATTTTATTGAGTAATTCTTTTTTTGTCATTCATTCATAAATTTTGTCGGTGGTAAGATGATATCAAAGGGTATAATAAAAAGATAGGAACTTCATTCAAATATTTATTTATAGTAATTTTTCCAAATAAGGGCATGTTCCACATTATTGGGCAAAACCAATCGAGTCTCGTGTTAGGCTTGCAGCCTCGTTAAGTATTCTTATATTTGCCAACTGTCTGTATGGTGCTTGTTTCCGTAATGAATACTAAAATCACCCACCCATCTGGTCAATCTTTTAGTTCATTTCAGACATAGTGTCAAGCCCAGATGGTAATCGGCAAATTATGTGGTTGTGTCGAAGTTTTGTTATGCACTTAGTTTAATTGTACTTATGTTTTCTAAGTATCTATTTCTTTTATTATTAAAAAAATCTATTAATTATGATATGATTGGCATTAACTGTATGTGCAGTTTTTTACTTCTTTATCTAGACTATTTTTTCAGTCGCTGAATAAAATTTTACATTCTTAATTATCATTTTAAAGGGTTTTTAAGCCCCTTTGATTCACGTCAGTGATAAGTCTAATTACGCCTAGAGAAATGTGTAATATCTTAAAATTTTGCATCCGGCATTATCTAATATAATGAGTTAATTTAGAGTCCGTCGGAAGATCATTTTATTTCATTAAACGCCCCATTTACATTGTTTTTGTGTAATTGACCCCAGCATGTAAATTTCATGGCAATTTGTCTGTGTCGACCAGATTTTGGCCTTATCAGTTGCACTTACATAATACTAAAGTTTAGAAATAATAATTGTGATAATAGAGTGAAATATTTAGTGCTTTTTTCTATTATAAGGTTTATCAGGTCGATATAATAACCAAATGAAGCATAAATAGCCACAGAATAAAACAGATAATCGAAGAAATTATGCAGAAATTGATTTTACTGTCGCTTAGTAAGTTTTGTGTTCATGTATTCTATATATATGCTAACTTGGACTCAGGATTCAAAACAAAATCTAATTTTTTTCTTAATTTATTTCAAAATCTGCTTTATTTTGTGACTTATTTATACTCCATTTCATTCTTTATCGATCTGTAATAATCGATTGCAAAAGATAGGATTTTTTTCTCGAGGAAAATCTTCAAAAAGACACCCGGGCTGTTGGTCTGGCGACCGAGTAGTGTGGGATTCGCCAGAGCGCCTACTCACTAACAACGGGTGGGATGGCCGTAAAGCAAATTTGCTTCTAAATTTCCATTTTGTAATTTTATTTTTCAGTCGAAATGTTATCTACTCCTGCGTCAACGCTAAAAATTCCAAACTTAAAATGTTTCGTGCGCAAAGTAAAATTCTATTCAATTAATTTTTTAGGGCTATTTTTTCATAGATTCTGAGATATCAGCGCTTTTTTCTCATTCTCAAGTGTATCCAATTTTATCCAATTACATCCAATTATATGAGATATGCAATGCGTTTAGGATGAACTTCAAAATCAAACCAACAAGCTAAATTTAGACGTTTGAGGAAGTTTTCGTTAGAAAATTGACATATGACACATAATCGATGTGAGAAAATGAAAATTAAACAAATAACTGAGTACAGAAAACTCACATTCGATAGAAATTGGACTTAGTACAGTTTACCCCTGAGGTACAGATATAAATTCTATATGCAAATTAGTGTCAGGAACGGAATTTCTAAGAGATTTTTTGTCGTATGCCGAGGCCTTTGAGGATAACCCGAACACAAAAATCAAGGTCGTCTCGTTGGGTACTACAGCCGGTACTACACGATTAGGGCGGCCCGTGAAAATATTTACAATCGTCGGCTGCCTCAATCAAGGCCCTTGATTAATGATCTTCGATCGCGTTCCATTGACTCGCTACGCACTCCATTCGTAGTTACGTCTAGGATAGCCTTATAATGCTCTAATTCTTCTATTTAACTGGTACTAGTAGAAATTAAATCATTAATGGAGCTTTATATTGTTGTTAGTGTTAGATTCAAAAAATTATAGCCTACATTTCGGACAATGGCAATTTAACTGAACGAAATTAATTCAGGCGGTACTGCGATTGGAACATGGTTTTCACTTGTTAAATGTAATTGATTTTCGATTTATCAAGATGTACATTATTGACGCTGATGTCATCGGACTTTGGTGTTCTTTAACACAATAAAATAGTACGGAATAGAAATGTTTTCGAGTTTCCTGTTTTCTACTTTTTGATATTTTTATGTACGCAATTTTTCAACCAATTGGCTCTCTCACTAGGGCTGTCGGATTTCAGGGAGCCGAACAAAGAAGGATCCTGCACAGAACCGTAAATATCTCGCAAACAGCAGTGGGTTCTTCAATAATGTAAAAACCACAGAACGGTGGTCGACACGGGACATATAAAGTATCTTCTGCCATCGATAAATTCGATTTCGGAAACGAGACTCCTAAAACATCCCAAGATGTACAGGGTGATACTGGTACTTTGCAGTTAAACTGATGTAAAAAAAAACATTCTATCTAGACAGAATTTTCAGTCAAAAATGCTTTAGAATTAAAGACTGTAGCGTGGTAGGTCATTTTGAGGAATTGAGCACATGCCATGTTATTGACCTCTTGGGGCATTGTAAAAGATCATGTCACATCCTGTACATAAAGAGATCGTAAACTACACTATATAGGCCCGTTATTTCGTGGCGTCGATACAGTGGGCGATCGAGGAACCAGGGACCATTTCGATTGAAAATGGTTGGCCCATATTTTACAGGTGAATTGAATTGTTTGTGTCGTACTCCGACGCCGAACTCACGGTACCTACGTAAATTGTTCGGCATGGTCCCTTTTCCAGTAGTTTGATATTTTTATGAAATACTTGACTTAAAAACAGAATTAACATTGATATGGGAAAGCGGGTTACAGTAAAACTGCTTGGAGATTAAATTAAATTTTTACAAGAGAGTACATCTATGTTAATTTAGTTTTCAATATTTCAAATATCTTCCAGAAAGTTAACTAAGCTTTGACTATTTCAGTTTGGGATAATCGAGTTAGTTCTGAGTTCTTTAGGTCGCTTTTCTCTATTCAGAGCTTTTACCTGAAGCTTTCAAAAACTTTAATTAGTTGCGTTTCGAAAAATCAGGTTAATACAGGTTACCTAATTATATCTTTTGCAATTTTTTTAACAATCATAGTCGTGAGTTTTTTCTAGGTCTTTTGTGGAAATCAAATAATCTAAGATTAGATCAGGGTTGTTCGAGTATCATCAATTATGCAAACTTTTTTCTTAAACGCATGAAAAACCTTGACTATTCTAACTAATTGAGCAATAGCAGGTTATTTCATATTTGACAGATTGGTTTCTCTTTTCTTAAGATTTCCTCTAGTTATTTCACAATCTTTGGTTGCTTTTGACTTGTAAATTTTCGCTAATTCAGACTCTCACAGTTTGTTGTACCTGCGCGGAGTTCTCTTTAAACATTTTTAAATAATCGATGTTCAAAAAAAGTAATGCTCCCTCTCGCTAGTTGATGTAACGAATGGATTTGCTCATAAACGTGCTCTGAAAAGACTTCAACACTTCGTTCAGGTTAGTTGATCATAAGAAAAAGAACCGTGAAAACTACATTGTCCTCAGGAATGTTCGATTTTGGTGCCTAAACTTTGACAAGACACTTATTATTTTGTTGGTATCTACTTCTTGCAGTACTAGGCACACCAAATCTTTTTTACTAAAATTTCAAAAATGGCTAAATGAGTGAATTCGCGTTATCTGTTATCTGTATCTGTAAAAAGTTTTTATTCCAAGCATAATCTGGGAATAGTTTTCATTTTCCAACCATGGAACTTTGAAATTCCAGTGCAGTTATATGTATATACCGGGTGACAATTTGAAGGTATTTGTTGTACTTGGGACATACATAAATAGCTCACTCGCGGATAATTATTTATTTTATGCACTAATAATTTATTCAATTTAATTGTTATTACAAAGTTTCTTTTCATGTCAGTAATTATTGTAGAACGTTGTATGGTAGTCATTAGATATTCATATTAACAAAAATGATCTATGCTCTAATTTTATTAAATTGGCTTGTCCAAATACAAAATTCACTTGCGACACCCCACTTAACCAAGATTAAAGCACTTAATTTTGCCATGATCGTAAAGATCACCTTTTCAGCCCCGTAGTGTGCAAACTTGTTAAAAACAGCGAATTACCTTTTATAACAGCATCTTATTACCTGCCAGTTTTAATAGAAATAATTGCGGCTCAATGAAATCGCTTTCATAATACCTTCAAGTTTCGCAAGTCTCCTTCGGTAGAAGCTGATAGAATTGATCCCTTGCGCTTTTGCCAGTTAATGATTATAATTGATCCTTATCGAGAGCTTTGCACAATAATCTTTTATATTTCTAATGATGTCTTAAAACATCATCTCGTTAGGAAAAAGTTAAGTGGAACTATAGCAGGAACAATTTCGTAATAGCTTTGTTGGAATTTGGAAATAATCACATGTAGTTAGATCAAGCCCAGTGTATGGCCGACAGGAACAAAAAGCAGTCATAATAATAATTATCTTTAAACAATTTAGCAATGAGCGACTTCTTTGTTGGCCTCCCACGTCGCCAGATTCTTGTCAAAAAAATCTAGTCTAGTTTTAAGTTAAATACCCAAATAACATCCTGTCAAGTTCGGGTCATGCAATGCTGATTTAGGCACATCACAAAGATAATCGACCGCACTTTAGAGATGTTCCAGCAATTACCCACACAAATTTGAAATTAAATGTTTACGGTTCTGAAAAACTCTGTCTTGTCAAAAATTACTAGGCCCTTGTATTTTACACTATGTCAATCTTTCGAACATGCGTTTCTATGATTAGCGTGTGAAAAGTGCCTTGTACATAGTCATATGAGTGCCTAAAGCTTTAAAATAAAATGTTTCCTAGTCCCGACACAATGGAATCAAAGTTTCGAGTTTTTCAAACAATAACGTTATTTATTTACCTAATTAAACACTATCAAAACTGTGATCTTCCAACTTGGCCCCGAAAAACCGAAACCCATTGCATTCCGCCCGCTAATCAAATTTAAACACAATGGGAGTCGGGCCAGTTTTTTTATACTCCGGTGTTGATTTGATGAATGATTGGTAAGTTGTTTTGTGTTTGAAAAATGAAAAAAAGGCATCTAACGCTCGTGGTCTTTTTTTTGTGGGCGAAGCCGTGGAATATCGGAAATGACTCTTCAGAATGAGTTTCAATTCGTATACGATGGGAAGGAAATTGCAATTAATTCGATTTTTAATTCGAATTTTGAAGTGTGAATTAAAAAATATTATACCAAGCAAGTTGAAGAGAAATATAGTGAAGACATTGAAGAATGGTTACTAAGAAGTTACACAATTTTGTTAAAATACATTTTGAAGAAATGTGAATTTCTTCAAAATCTATTTTATCGGCCTACTGATTGGCCACAGCAACCTCCGGCGACATAAAGACCTGATAGGCATCGTCGAGGATCTCAAGATCCTGAGCACAGGGGATGCCTTCAAGACGACGGGACATCTGAACACATGTTGGCCACCTTGCATGGGTGCCCGAATGCTGCATTGGGAACAACCAATCCTGTTGCCCCTATGGGATCTCCACCTTAGACTTGTCGGCGACATCAAGTCGACCGCAGTACCATAAATCTATTTAGGCGGGATATGACGCAGCCATTGTGGAGGCCTATACGTGACAAAAGCAGTTTTTGTGACTCTACATTCTTGCAATCAATCCATCAATCCAGAACCAAAAAAAGAATAAATAGGAGAAATAATTTTGCAAAATTACTGTCCCCCAAAAAGTTGTGATACGCCAGTGATGATTTCATATGGAGCAGTTCCAGGCCCGCAAATTTAGTTTGTGCCAAAGTGCACTTACTCGTAGATCCTTTATTGAAATCATTCAATAGGGGAATATATAGGACTAACCCTTGATGGATTAACGTTCAATCCCTCACTTTGGGATGAGATAGAAATCGTCATGACCGTTCCAATTTCTATTCAAAGACATTATTTGGAAATCCAAATCAAGATAAACTAAAACCATTTGATTCAATAGTGAATGATTTGGGACTCTATCTTTCTGGGGTCGGCTAGTTTAGTGAAAGTAGGGGGCGTGTCAAAGACGTCCTCTTTAGTGTAATTGAAAGTATGATCTTTTGTTGACGTTACTCAATAAATTCGTAATTCGAACAATACGCCGTTCCTTCATTCGGTATTATTTTTTCATTGTTGCGCTAACAAGTTCAAGTGAATGTTGTAAAACGGTTTGATTTTTTAAACGAATCATTGTTTCACAAATGAGTATTAATAATTTGAGGAATGCCATTAAGCAAACAATAAATTTATTTCAAATGTGACACGGTAAAAAAATGCAACAAAGGTCCGTTGTGTAACAAAACTAGAACTTGCATTACTAAATTTAGATTATATATGATTTATTTCTTTAATAGAAATATAACAAAGGCCCCGCAAATTAAACCGTATTGTCAATCGTGAATTCAATTATTATCTCTTCGATTCTCAATGGTTTTATTGCTAACAACGCATAGCCAAGAGGCACATTTTCAATCTTACTTTTACAAGAACATCAAACTTCGTAACAGCGAACGTACACACGGTGGCTAACTGCAGGTGTGCAATTTATTTATAAGAAAAATGAGCCACAAAGAATAAAAATAATCGTGAAAGGGCAGGATTTTCAATTTCTGCAAGGCTCTATAAGACATGTTTTTGTTTAATTGGACTAATGCTGGGTAATAATTTATCTATTAAGCTTTTTAATGGGTATGCTAAGTTTTGTTGTAAATAGCGCCAAGAGATTATTTGATTAAGCCAAACTGAATGTAATTTGCAGGCAAGAAGGATGAAGTATTGCATCTTCTTCCTTGCGAATTTCTAAAGGATTGTTATTTAAAGTTTTCCATCAAAGGTTTCTCAAACTTTCACACTTTATTCCCTCCTGAAAGACCTCGGAGTTATAAAGATTACTTTGGCTATTTGCTAGAAATGTTTGAAGTATTCTTTGTCCACTTCCAGAGAATTCGAGAATTTCGAATTTTTGGCAGATTCTTGTAGTTTTGCAACAGTTTTTTTCAAAATTTCTGAGGGCGCTATAGGCCTTTTTAGTTTCCCGGATTTATTGAAGATTCTTGAAATTTGATTTCTCCTTATGTCTCTAAAACGATTTGGCGTTTTGCAATTTACTGAAATTTTTTGAAGATTTTCAATGATTTTTCAAACCTTCAGATAAGTTTCTTTCGATTTTTGATAGTCTCAAAGGTGCAGAAATTTTGTTTCAAGTGGACTCAATACATATACTTGGAGCGCGCAATAGATAATACTGGCAAAAGGGCTCGACAATTAACATATTTGTGTAGTTGAGTCCGAAAAAGACAGAATCAGTTTATGAGTTTAATAACAACCACACTATCACTCTACGTGCTCATTTTGTATAAAATTTCACATATATAGTTCATCAGTCACATAGATAGTTTTTCTTTTACATAAACATGTTCATTTGATTCTATGTTTATTGTTGTTGAGATATAAATATATATAGTATATAAAAAACATTCCACTATTTAGATTATTTGTTGCATTCAATTGATTTCGGATTTCAGAGGTAAAAAAGTGTTTCAATACAAGAAATCATTTAAATCTTGTATTTATTATCGAATGCATTTAAATTCAAAGAATAACCGAATACTAGCAAATTTTGGATATTTCAGAGTAACTAGACCTGACTTCAATATTGTCCAAAACGTTTGTAGAGAAGTAGTAAATTCACCTAGTTTTTTTTTTTTTTTTAAAGTGAACAGAGTTGATTCGATTTTGTTTGTGGTTTCAGAAGTGATTTTATTTTCATAAAAAATTCTGTTGAACTTGTTTCTATTAAAACCTTAACTGGCTAAAAACATCCACAAAAATACACATATTTGTTGGATTATTTACTGCTAAAATATTTTTTGCTCATTGCGGTATAAAAGCAAGTTGATTCCACAATGTTTATTTTCACATTTTCTCTAGAACTTCCAAATGCTCTATTTTATTTAGCGAATCTCACACTCTGACTTATTAACATTTCTGATATGATTATCAAATTCTTTCACAAATATCTTGAAATGTGTAATCTAATCAATCAACTAGAAAAACTAGATATTTTATCGTTTTTTACGGCTTAAAGGCTTAGATTAGGTAAATGCAACGCTAATCCATGGCAGCGAAATCGATCAAAATGACTGGTACATGGCGGTCTGGTTTACTCCATCTAGCTCTTCTATATCATTAGATTTAATATAACTTTTTTTAATTATAGGAGCAGTGTAACAAAAAATGCTGAACGACATGCGGCTAATATGTAAATAATGTTTGGGTTAATTATACATCTCGGCTACGTCTCGGTTTACATCTTTTAACGCTATTTACTCATTATCGGTTTTATAACGTTAATAATTATTACCCCATTTTTACGATTTCTTTAACATCCAAAAGGCACATTTACAGTCACAGCATAGCCATAGATAATCCTTAACACGAACACGCTGCCGTCTCCATTGTTTTGGCGCAGAACGAAAAGAAAGAGCACCGACGTATGTTTCCGGACATCAAACGCGGAACCTGGTAATTAACCGGCCTTTAAATTAAATATCGAGCTGGTTATCTCGAAGGTGGATCTAACCAGTGGGCAAAAGTGTAGAACAACGTAAAACAGTACCCAGCAGTCGGTTATAACTAGAGTACCAACAGATGTTGGGTACGCACTCATATGTACGTGAGCTCAGTTCGGGCATACCATTATTTGGTTGGATTGTTAAACGTTTTGCTAAAATTAAATGTAGAAAATATAATTTAAAAGCCTTAAACGTGTGAAGAAAGCCATAAAGTCATTTAAAACTTATTGGATGGAATTCCTGTGCAAATTAAATTTACCTCACGTGGATCTATCTAGTAAATGGTTCCTTTTGTAATGCGAAAACTCTCCAGTTAAGAAGTTAACACCGTTGAGTGATGTAATTGTATATGTAATTCGGACGGAGCGTCTAAGTGGGCCACCTACCTCGTTGGTAAAGTAAAGTTTTAGACAGTTGTGGGGCTGTTAAGTGTAAATGGAGTCATGCTTTGAATACCTGCAGCCCCAACAAGTTTCAACTACATTTCTTTTTTAGAATAAGTGTTTGCCCTGATAATTAGCAAGATAGTGAAACTCTAGGATCGTTTCATTAAGAATGATCGTAAAGATCTAAATGAGTCAAAGTAACTTTAACTTAAATAGGGTTGGCTTAAGATTAGCCATGCGTTTAATTTTTTCCTGGTACCATACGCCTTTCATCGTAAATCGCTCAAACTGAAATAATAATGCATGATATAGTGCCCACTACGTAATACCAGTACATAAAATCGACTGAACATGCATATTTTTTAATTAGGTATGCAAACAACCAGGGTAGTGAGTTGCGCAATAAATTCGCATGTTTTATGACTACATTGCAGTATCGAATTGTCAGTAGATGCAAAATACAAATCGTGTCATTACGATATAAAATTTATCATTTGATTTATTGACTATAAGACCATTGCGAGGGTATAAGCCAAGATAATGAAGTTAGCCTAAATTGCTATGTTGCTAGATACATTTGTTGGTCTTAATAAGCGACTAAGGTAGCATTTCGCGGTACAAGATCATTTGGCATTATTACGAGAACCAGCTACCGATGACCCCGTATAAATTAGAGATTTTATTGCTCGTCTGTGACGTTTCTAGTAATTGAAAACCAATTTACGGCCATGCTTGCCGTGACAATTCTCGGGAGTCGTACCTACGCGGTCGTAACTTGCGCAAACCTTCAAAATTGGCATTTGCAACCGGTACTACAAATATGCTCTAAACGCTCATATTCTGGATGAAAAGGTTTTATCTCAATTTATGTGCCACTTTAAAGTCCTGTTAGTTTTCCAAATTGTGTATAATTTTGAGCAAGTTCAGATGGGCAATATAATGCAGTGACTCACTATCTGTTTTTATCGCTTGCCGTTTTCGTCTGCACATTACGAAATTTCGCAAGCCGCTGCTGACATCTTTCAAGATATACAGAGGGTTCCTTAGAAAGAGTCTACATTTTGATGGAACAAAGGTGAAGATAGAAATTTCAACCTTTCAGCTAAGTGTACGATTGGACCTCTGAATCTTTAAAACCGTTAGACGTGGACATAGGGAAAAAAGTTATAAATTGTAGCTCACAACTATCTTCTGTGTAGAAGAATCAAAATATATCATTTGGGCATGAAGCATCACGAACGTCATTATCGTTTTTCAGCCCTTTGCACGTAATACAGACACCAATAACTATTCTGAGTCACTTGGATTCTTTAGGATATATTCATGGATGAATAAGTAATTTACCAGATTTTTTTTAAGTCGAAGTAACTTGGAATGAATAAATTGAAGTTCGTGGATCAATAACCTGAAGAAACCTAAAGGATAAACAGGTTTAAATATCTTAGTAAGTTGGAGCACTTATGGGAAAATTAATGGAAGTTTGTTTGAGTGTTTTGAAGGAATTGTCAGGGAGAAAATTTCTGTATTTCTTGGAACTTTCAATGGCTTGTACGATTTCATAGAACTTTCGGGGATTCTAAAAGTCTAATTAAGATTTAAATTAAATGCCAAAATTCGGTTGTAATTATGAAGGATGATGAAAATGCTTATTACCAAAATATTAGAACCTTTTACTGTTAGGTTTTATCTTAAGGTGTTTTAAAAGTCCTGGGGGGGCAATTTTCCTTGGGAACTTTTTATAGTTTTGAGACAGAAGAAGTTTACTACAAAGAAAATCTGTTGTTATACTTTCTTCTAGAAAGATATTCTTTTCTGGCTCATTACTGCATATCTCATTGATAGTCTTGAGCTTTCTTGCGTCGTAACATCAAGCATGAGTTGTCATACGTATGTTAAAACCATGAATTGGATATATTCTCTATATAGATAATTAAAGTTTTCAATTATCATTTAGCTCTATCAGTGAATCATTCTAGAAGACAGTGTGGGAGCCATCTTAGAATTATCAGATTTAATATCAAATCATAAGAGATCAAATTAAAACTGAATGAAATCCTGAAAAATGATTAACATTTATATGAATGTAGGTCTATCAAAATTATCTTTAATTATTTTATTATAGATAAGAAGATTGTCAATTAAATTCAATGATTGCGCGTTGATACAAGATAGTTAACAGCAAAAGTCCAAGAAATCTGTTACGAAGGAAGTCCAATTTGCTTGGTTAAGACATCAAATTCTGATCACTTTCTTCCAATTTTGTTTTCTTTATTAGATGTCTGAAAGTAAATTTCCATATAAAACTCATTTACTAAATTCAGTCATAGCTTACACGCTTTCGACTTAATGTATTTTACACAACCCGAATATAGAATCTAGACTTACTTATGCCTAATAAAAAAGATAACTCAATCAACCTAAATGGTCGAGAAATTATAATAATTTCAGCAATTTTTCACGGCGAATTGGCAATGCGATACGAATAGTGTAATAGCGTAATAAAATAGGAAAGAAAATTGATTGATTGACATATTGGTACACGGTTCTATTGATCACGGTCTATAAATCGCCGTTTTTGGACCAATGATCCCTTTTAACACGTCCGCGGCGCGAAATGATTACCCTTATTCAGTAATAAAAAGCTGATGAGATATCGTGAAAAAGTCTAATTTCGGGTTAGTTACGTGACAATACGGCATATGATTAATGGGTGCATTTGGCAATTATTGTGCACCCATTGAACTCTATCGGTTGGAATTTTTTTATGGAAACTAGAAAACTTTGTGTCGCGTTAATGGTTTGGTGGTATCTGCATCGTTATCTTTAATAGTTTGGCGAAAATTGAATGTCATAAGACGGTCATTTACCCTTGCCTTTCAACTCGTTCAATGCCTAATCACTTATTATTTCTTAGATGTAAATACCGGGTACGGCAGCCATAATTCAGGCAAAATGATCATTCAGGTATGTCGTCGCGCATTGTTTGCGGCATTGTTTTAAAGAATACAAAACGGTAGGAAAAATGCTTCGGATAAGAACGAGGAAACGTCGTCTTTGAAATAATAATAATACAGTCCCCAAAGGAGACCAGTATAATAGGTTTTTCGCCTCAGTATGCAAGTCCATCATTACCACCAGCAGCAAACTTGCATATACTAATTAATTCTATAAATTGCATGCGTATCCCAATAATCAAGCTCAATAACACAAAGCTAAATTGCTTTTAATCTTATTTATAATATCTGGTTTTCACATCAAATGTCAACCGAACCGCATCGCAGTTTGCAGTTTTTGCTCAAAAGTAACGAGTAATGAGTACGTCATGCAGGTAACCGGCTATCGCATAAGTCCGTCATATGAGACATGTTATATGTCTAATGACTGATAAATGTTGTTAATTAGAAACTACTTCGTTGGTTCCTACGGAGAAGAGCTTTTGTAGCAACAATCTGAAAATCTTGAAATTTTCTTTCAAACGTCTTTGTGATCAGATTATATTTGAAAAGTTTTTTCCCAAAAAATTCTGGAAGATTCTGAAGAAGAAGAACATGAGTAAAAAGATTGAAAATGGTCAAAGAAATGCTTTAGGGTTTGAATATTTTTGAAAATAGAAATTATTTACATCTAATAATCCGAACCCGAACCACGAATAGAAAATACAGAAATATTTTGATGAAATCTGGATTAGGGTCTTTAGAAAAATGGAGACAATCTCTAGAAACATGGCGGTTGAGGAGGAGATAAAATAGAGAAATGAATAGGGGTGAATACTATTTTGAAAAGATCTTTCGACGTAAAAACAAAAATAGTATAAAACTGTAAAGAAATCAATAAAGATAGAATAAAAAATCTAAAGGAAAACATGACAGAAATCACCAGTAGCTAGAGATGGCTTTCAAGAAAGGATAAAGATTTAAATAAATTACCAATTCCTTTACTGAGTTCAGTTTTCATTTTAATGATTACGCAAACTTAAAATTCAATTACTTGTTGTGTATTTTGTCAGATTTTCTGCTCCTTTAGTAGGGTTTCTCTAATAAATTTACTCATATTTTTCCTCAGCTTCAGTCCTAATCTTTCCGTGAATGGTTTCTTAAAAAAAGTATCGCTTTTCAAGTTTCCCTCAGTTTCACTTCCATTGTTACAGACAACTCCATTATGTCCCTCAAAACCTGATCTTCACATCGATTTTCATAAGTGATAAACCGAAGGACCAGACTTTAACAGCTTCATTCTTAAGCTCATTTCATGGAATGTCACAGATATTCTGTATTATAGTTTTCAAATCCCATAGTATAGTCTTGTTATTTTGTTAAACCCATTCTTTATTGCTTTTTTTATTATTGGCTATCGATCAAAGAACCAATTTCACTCGAAAACCCGTTTGGGAGAATTTCTTTGAAGGATTTTTTTGGCCTTCCCTATCTTCAATTCTCTAGGCATTGTGATAGAGTGATTTTCCCGACTGTCTCCTTTTTTCGGTTTCTACTAGACTTTTTCGGGATCTATTTCAAATTCTATTCAGGTATAAATCCTATCACTTACCTGTTTCAGTACCAATTACGAATTGTTGATCTGATTGCATTTAGCCTCTGTGCAACATAAATATTTGTTGCAAACAAACGTACCAACTCACATTCGAGAATAAGTTTTTTTCCTTTTCTCTAATTACTTTTTCTTCTTTCTAGAAACCTCAATGAGTTTAAGCGAAGTTAATTTACACTTTTGGTTCTTACAGAACTCAATAAGATTATAGTTGGCACTCTAAAATTATTCTGGTCTTTTTCTCGAACCGTGAAGTAAAGGATTGAATACGTCCCTGTGCATCTGAAGAAATTTATTGGACTGATAGGAAATTAGCGACACATTGTTACACTGCTGGTGTCGTAAAGTATTAAAGTTATTTGGGAAAAATCACCGGAGTCCTTGAGAAACCCACTGCACTAGTGTATGAGCGTTAAATAACATGCGAATAGGTAGGCGTATTTTTTCCAAGTTATCTTTCTTAGCGGTCAGGATTTACTACTCGGCTTATCAAGCGGATAAAGGACAAGAAAGTTAATTTCAGAGACCAAAGACGTTGAGAAGAAATCTGCGAAATATTGCTGGAACTTGTGGGATTGCCGGACAGGACGAAATGTTATCCTTATTAAAGAGTCACAGCCGAAAGTAAAGAAGTTGTTGCGGACAAAAAGTGGACAATAAAGGGAAACGCGTCGATTCGGTGCCGGAGTCGGAGCCACTTTTTGGACGCATTTTTCGGAAGCGGGTTTTTGCCGGACCCTGTTCGCACAACGGCAGACGACGAAAATTCGCGGCAGCTACAAATCAATTTCGTCAAGAGGTTACTAACCCGCTGAAAATTCTTTTATTGCACGTGGTTATCATTTTTGTCTCCACAAGACGAGGTACAAACCATTCCTTCCAAACCAGCTACAACTGAAATATCCAAACCATCATAGCAGGAACTTAGTGGCATATAATGTGTTGATCATTCCCTCAGAAAAAAAATCAACTTCGTTAAGAGGCTTCTCACTTGCTAAAAATCCATTTTTTAAATTTTGGTTCGTATTTTAAAGAAGTTAAGTTGATCATGGTTTAGAAAATCTAAAAGATCCTATTAAAAATGCGATAGCTGTGTCTTAGACAACAGTGTCCATGAAGCGCTATTTATGTTTAGTTATCTCATCAAATAAGTTTAGAATAAAATCAAAGCAATATGAGCAAATATCGTTTTTTTTCGATTATTTCCAGAACCAATTTATGTTTCTTAGATAGAAAAACATTCTTTGTGGCTTACCTCACTGTTACTTCCACAGTTTAAATCTTGCGATCAGTTTCCATATGTCGATGGATTAAACTGATTCTAGTTGCCTATATGTATTATTAGGTTTTTGGTTCCCTTTCTTTTCTTCCCTTTCTCAGTAGCTTTTCCTTAGAAGCTGTTCCTTACGGATTTTTTCAGTTCCAATTTTAAATCTCTTGGGAGAATTTTTCCAAAAATTTCTTTGCAACTTCCTCCAGTGCCGTTTTTCTGTCAAACACAACACTTAACGTATATTAATTAGACTGGTTCTGGATATCGCACCACCTGATTTTCTCAATCTGCTAAAATCCCACTATTGGGAGAGTTGTTTTACCTAAGGCATTCCAGAACCTTGCAGCCTTTCCAAATGATCCTTCGCAGCTTTGTCCCAGTTCTGCTGTGTGCTAATCTAAAATCAAATTTACGTTGATTGATTAAAAATGCTTAGTTATCATTTTTTGCTTGTTCAACACGAGGTAGAAACTATTTCAAATAAACTGACAATATCTAAATCGCCATGATCGGAACTCACTGCGTGGAATGTGTTCCTCGTTAGCTCGGCAAAAAAGCAGAAAAGGAAATCAATAATTTTTATCTTTAAGAGATTTTTTCCAATAACAATAATAGTAATTCTAAATCTCTGTCTTCTTCGTTCCGTAATAAACAGTGGAAAAAATTGTCACGCGTTCTTCGGTTGCAGTGAAGCGGGACTTGGCGCGGTTTGCCTGCCTATCTTTACAGCTCGCGGAAGTTCGTAATAACTTCTCGACTTGCCCACTGATTTTTCCAGCTATCAAACAATATCAGCTGCTTTTTATTTTACACGCTGCTTTAAACAGTTTCGTCTTTTTCTTTTCCTCAAACTGTAAATAATGTTTTTTGAGCGAAGCTCGTCACGTCATGCCAGGGAAAAAATTTTTGGTAATTTCTTTCTGGTTGTCCAACTTCAACAGAAAAAAAAACCACAGGAAACGATCGGCACAACTAAATTTAAGTTTTTCGATTTAACGAGAAAAACACATCGTTCTATTCGTTTAGGTAACTCATACAGAACAAAGCCCAGGGGGCTTCCATTCTTTCTCGGACATTTTTCGAGAGTCTAATTGTTCATTGTTTAAGGAAACAAATTTCAAAACAGCTCATGGGTAGAAAAACCTACTGAAACAATAGGAAAACAGTTTAGCCGTTATAAATTCGAATTGTCGCATTATACCGTGTGATTTTTTCCAGCTGTGCCAACATTATACATACAATCTGTGCTACATTAAAATACAAAACGCATTTTAGACTTGGGGCATGTGCTTTGCATGCATACCAGTGGCGGCTGCGGTAATACTATAAGAAAGGCACTAAAAATATCAACTAAATCGTGCTACAGACTAAAGAAGAGAACAAGCAAATGTAGTGAAACATGTAGCAAATTTTCAATCGCTTACATGAAGTTACAATCGGGGCAAGGCTAATTGAACATCAGAATTACACTTACCTCATTCTTGTACGTCTCAGTACGAAATGAATAACCCATTGATAACATTCTTCCGCTAGAAAATTATGTCCTAGTTGTATGCCATTGAAAATTTTTACCAACCTTTTAAAGGCAATTTTCTGTCGAGAGAATTTTAACACCTATGCATGTAATCAGATACGAGCTTTTGTTCATGGTATCAACATGAATTATACTAGCGTAATCCTTTTACAAAAACCGACTATGCAAATTTGAGACCTTAGAAACTTTTGAGCTTTTTAGACAAATTGAAAATGGTGAAGGAATAGGAAGAAGAAAATTTGGAAGTCATGCTGAAATAGACGGATTTCATTATAGTGTTACAACAGGTAAAATTGTGGAGGTATTAAACACATCTGAATTTCCAAAAAATATTGAAAATAATTTGGAATATTTTTCGGACAATTTAGCATAGAAATTAGAAAGGAGTATCAAGAAGACAATGCAGGAGATATGCCTAAATAGAGGAATTTTGTTACAATATTACGATATAAGAAGTGAAAGGGGCAGAATTATTTTAAAAAATTCAATAAAAAATGCCAAAATAGAGAAATTTAATTAACGAGTTAAAAGATGCAAAATTGTACAGGCATTAGAAACTTCTTCATTTTTTTGTGAGAAAAGAAATTACTGTAGATTATTTTTAGAACAATTTTGAACATAAATAATTAATAAATATCATTGAGAAACTTCAGGAAGTATAATGGAATAGAAGATTTATTTTCTACGCGAAATAGTTATAAATTTAAAATGTATCACATTTACGCAGAAGTAGGTACTATGAATATAAAGTAAGTAATAAAATTACAAAATGGAAATTTGTTAGCAAATCTGATGTGTGGCAACTTCACTGGTTGCAATTCATTTGCGATTATTAGATAGATATAAAATGAAATCGAATATAATTAATCACAAAATAAAGCTGATAATTGAAGCAATTAAGCAAAAAATAAGATCTCGTTTTGAAATGTGAATCAATGTATTCGAATACGAGTCTTTGATATAAGTACGATCGTGAATTACAACAGAGAAATAACCTGAAGGTGTAATACGAGCTTGCGGAGAGTCTCTAATTAATTGAAAGTAAGAAAATTTGTTAAATTAATAAATAGAAATTTGAACTAAACAAATAATTCCAGAATAAATAGGAATATGCCGAGACCGTAAAGAATAAAATTCTCAAGTAACCTAAAGAACCTAACTGTAAAAGTAATGACATTGCTAAAATGAGTACTCAACACTATTTTACTGCAAACATTGTTTGACATTTTTAAAAATTGAGGAAACTAAATGACATAAGCGATATTGTAGAAAGTATAAAGGATGACATAGGGTCTCTCCTAATTGAATTAAATACCACGATAGCTCTCTTGGTAGATTTGGAACAAGAACATAACTTAATTTTTTCAACTAGATTGAGACGTGGAAATGAAGTTAATGGAGATTATAGAAGAACTAATAGAAAAACCCCAACTTTATAATTTGGTGTTGTAGGCCATAAATGAAGTATTTCTTTTGAATTTCACATACATTTTCATTGAAAGTGTAGTTTTTGAGAGAGCTATATGTAGATCTACCTCCTCCTAGGTTCATTCAGGATAAGTATAGGTGTAGGCATTTTTCATATAAAAGACTCTAGCAAGGTTCTTCATGACTGTCTTTGCATTTCTCACACGAAGTTTTTAGTGGAAACCAGCAAGCTTAATGTCCTCTTCAATCTTCTCCATTAATACTTAGTTGATTTCATAATGACTTTTTTTTGTTAGGCGATTTGCGCCAAATGTGAAGTACCGAATTAAAACGTCATTTCTCTGATTAGGGAACAAATTTCTTAACAAGGGGCACGCTTTCAAGTACCATCAGTCGTTTTTTTGTCTTGTTTTGGCATCGTTAAGATAATCACGTTGAGCACAATAATGTGCAAAAAGCGCAAACTCATCCTTTAATATTTTTCTAACAGGCCTTTCCAGCCTGTTTACTACACAAATTGCGAACAGTGCATCCCACTTCTTTAGATTGAGCAATTATTAAAATTACGAGCTAAAGAATTATAATCCCTCAAGTCTTTATCATAATAATGGCAGGAAAAGCAAAGATCACGAGTGAACAATTATTATTGGATTTCATAAATGTGGGCATATTGTGTTTGTCTTAATGCCCTTTTAGGCTTCAACGGAATTAAGTTACAGTAATTAGTAAAATGATAATATTTTTCGAGGTCGAGGACAGGTTTACACCTAGAATGAGTCCGGTTGGCAAATGGCACCCAAACTAAACCATTTATAGCAATTTCGTTATCTAAATCCCTGTAAAAGAGAACTATAGATAACCCACCAATCGACGACCCATCTCGGTAATGACTGTAGAAATGGCCTTAGTGAATGCAACCGATTTTTGCGAGATATCCGATGATGCCATCCAGTTTTTATCGCGATGTTGCGAGATTGTCGCAAATCCTGTTTTGGTTTGTTGTGCCGAGGAAGGCTCGATGACTGGACAGTTGTCGTTTGTTTATGGTTTTGCTTTAGGTCAGGATCGGCTTTCATTAAAACTGGGGTTTCACTTGTTCGAACGGAAATAGTTGCATAAAATGATGTTACTTTAACGTTATTTTGAGTTATTTTTGTGAATGTTTTTGTAACACGATAAAAAGATGATATAAGCATTAATTATCATCTGGAATTCATTTCTCGAAATTTGCATAGCAGCGTTTTTTATTCGAATGATGTCAAAATTATGTATAGTGGACGGAATTCGAACACTTATAGATAACACCTCAACTTCAATAGAGCAGAATTGTGCTCCTGGCACTTCTCTCCTTTGGTACAAAATTTTAAGTCAATGCGATCAAATATTCTCTAGTCGAGTGACGTCCAAATTACCCAAACTTCGTATTTGACATTGACATCCTGTCAACATGCGTCACTTTGGCGTCATTCCAATGCAGAATACCTTTCGAATTTGCAAGTTTCGCCTCTAGCAAAGGAATTTTCATAAAGAAACAATATGACGCATATTAAGTACTGAAGGAGAAAGCTGAGAGGGAGGTAATAATCATTTCAAAAAGGAACGTATATTTTGAGGTGTTTTTGTGGTTCTTGACTTTGTTTTTCTCTGATTAAAGCTATGTGGAGTAACGGAAATTGCTGAAGCAAAGATGTAAAAAATGTATTAAATATAAAGTACTACATCATCTTCATAGATAGAATATAACAACTCTTGAAAATTGTTTTCATTAGTTATAATTCAGAACGAGTCTCAAAACTATTTGTATAATAAGTTGAGAGAATCACGAAAATAAATCATTTAGACATCGTTCCGTAGAAGTCGTTTGATGAAAGAACTACTTTCGTTTAGCGAATGTTTAGTTGAGTATTGTAGCTACTCGATTCTTCCAATAAGTCAATCCCAGAATGATTTTTTATAATCAATTAATAATAAATTAATTAATAATAATAATTTATATTAATAATAAATTTCAATTAATAATAAATATAATCAATTTTGTATACAGCAAATTGAATGTCATGAAAATAAGTAAATTTGACATCATTCTGAAAAACGTGTTTGAAAAATGAATCAGCTTAGTTTGATTCAAAATCATAAGAGATAGAATTCCACGAGTCTCTCAATCGTTTAAGTACAGACTGAGGTTCCTAATCCTATGTGTACGAGGTTTAATTAATCACGAAAATGAATCACTTTGGCTTCATTGGGAATAAGTCGTTTAAAAAAGGACTAAGTCTAGTTTAGTTTAGTTTGGAATCATTAACGGTGGAGTTTCGTGAGTCTTTCAATAGTTCAAGTTGAGAATACCACCATTCCGTATACAAAAGGTTGAATAAATCATGAAAATAAATAACTTTGGCATCATTCTGAATAATTCATTTGTTATCATTTTATGGATGGAGTTCCATGCGTCTTCGAGTAATTAAAATTTAAGATGAGTACAACGATTGTGTATACAAGATGTTGATATAATTAACGCAAAACTACGTTTATAGTTCTCTATAACATTTTGAAGAATCATCTGAGTTTAGATAACAACCATGAGTGATGAAGATTCATAAATCTTCCAAAAAATCAAGTTCAGTAGAAGTATCACACTTACGTGTAAGAACATTTTAAAATGATAGTTCATTTGAACATTCAGGTTAATTCTGGTTACTTCAGCTTCTCTTTTTCTTTCTGCTTTCTTAACAGATCATGTTAAATCAGAAACTATTCAACTAACGACATTTGTTGAGTCCTTCATAATATCAGAAGAATATTGACCGTATGCATAGCAATTTCCAAGTAAAAATGCACCATTTTTGAAATTCAATTAAATCACTGAGAACATAACGCCAATCTTTCGGGTTCATTGTTCAGACGTCTCACTCACCGTTATCAATAATAATTTCTCTCACTCAGAATCGTAATTTACACTTCCAATTTACACACTTCGATGTTCAGATATCCAAGAAATCATTTAGGCTTGAAAAACAGGCATTTTAAAGCGAAAAATGTTAAGTGAGTTATACACGCCTAATGGTCATCCAGCACTTGTAAATGCCCGGAAATTGAGTTTTATCTGCGAAAGTAATTAAAATAATGGATCGCCTAATATACAGTTAGTCAATACTGCAGTTATGGCTCCCATTAGTAATGTCTCGCAACCGTAATCTATTCAGAATAAATATACAGTGTTCGCCGAGATGACACTATACCGATAATGGCATTAAGCTTGTAGATATAAGGAAGTGGGTAAAAAGTTGGGGAATTGAGGTAATGATGCGTAAGACCTACTCATGTTTATTTCATTGCTAGAAGAAGGGTAGATAAAAGAAAAGCTTTGGGTTTGGTCTGCTGTATAAATAGCAATTAACGGGAAAGTTGTACACCCGCAAAAAATATAAAAAGACTTGGCTGGGAATCAGTTAAGAGGCTTCACGATCGGTAATTTCTTTGCATAATTTAAATTAAATGCAAACATGATTGACTTTACGATGGGAAAAAGGGTAATATTTGCGTTAAATACAAATAAGTGAATACATAGAAAAATCGGAGTCGTTGACCTACTTTGCGTAACATCACAGATAAAATCATCTTGAAGGTACGATATTCGAACAATAACAAATTTTAACAAGAATTCTTTCTAATCACGACACATTAATAAGATATGTCTTTGGGTCTTAATTTACCGTCTAACGGTTCACCTTTAGGGTTTTCGCTTGTTTTGGTGTCGTTACTTCTAGGTTGTAATTTAAGAGTCGTGATAGGTTGCGATCGGTGTCAAAGCTGTATATTTCAATCCGGCACAGTTTGGTTTTGTTTCGAAGATTGGGAATATTTGCAGTAAAAATATGTTACCTATAGTTAAGGTTTCTGCTTAAAAATATTTAAGCATATTATTATTTAAAAATTATTTAAAAAAAATTTAAATAAAGGTTTTATTTAATATTATTTGGAAATGATTAATCAAAATTTAATCAAAAAAGTTTGGAGATGCCGGGGATCGAACCCGGGGCCTTTCACATGCAAAGCGAACGCTCTACCACTGAGCTACATCCCCGATGCAAGATGTGGCAGTTAACATTGTGATAAACCACTGTCGCGTGAATTTAGCATCCTTTGAATTTATGATGTCCCTTATTTAATGTTAGAATTAGATCAAAGATTTAAATACATTATAGAGCGTTATGTATATTTTTAAAATCTAGGAAATTATATAGGGTGTCTCCAAAAAAATATAGCATTCTTAAATAATTTTTTTCTGAATGAGATATTCATAATAATATTATTATGCCATATTATTATGTTATTATTTCACAATATTGTTATGTCCTTGAATTCTGTGGGTAATTCTACGCAATTCATAAGAAGCATAATATCTATCTTGTGCAGCTTTAATAATGTAGTATGGAGTTTACAGTTTCAGTGTTAATGGTGTCAAAAAGTCACAATAATTCATTAAGGTATCAGCTTGTTTATGGAGTTTGGAAGATTTAATTGCAGAACTATAGTATGGTATCATTATTACCTTATTGACATTCGGTACATATGGGAATAGCAATGCATTCGTTTTGCCCTAACTTTCTTATTGGAAAATGTTATTGGTAGCAAGGGCAATGCATTTTGTTAATTGACTCCTACCTGGAGCTTCAGTTTATTTCTAAGAGCGAAGTGACCAAATGACCATCGTAAAACTCAAGAGGCAATATAGGATCCTTTGGGAAGTCAGTCCACACAGAAAAAACGTTAACACACGACTTTTCCCATCTCCTTAGACTTTTACATTTATCGTACATTACTCATTACTTTGTATTGCTTATTACGTGTTATTCACTGAATAAAAAATAGCTAGACTGAGACAGACTGTGGCTATTATTCAAATAGGTTACGGGCTCAGTTTAAACACAACAAAGTGACCCAAACAGTACGAACCGTTAATGAAGACGTGTTTTTTCTTTAATGTTAATGAGTTAACGTTATAAAGTGAATAAAAAACAGTAAGTGTAAAAAACCTTTGAGCAAAAATGAGAGGGGGATCATTAAGGTGTGTCCTCCAAAAGTTCAACGACGAAAACTATTGCGCATGAAGTTAAGGTCATAAGGTGATAAGACAGAGCTTATGCGTACTTATAACCTATGACAGCAAATTTACGGCATCTGATAACAGAGGATCAACTTGATGAAACGGACGCTAATAAATTTGTCACGTGGAAATAGAGTAATGACAAAGCTTGTGCCAGAATTGACCTGCTAATTGACTGTGCATGACAGTTTATTTCTTCAAGACAAAGGGCAAGGAAACGATGTATAATACATATGTATTCCTAAATGCTACATGTCAGCTTAATCCCTATTTTTTATTTCGATTTTAACCAGACATTTTGTCACAGTGGTTGACAATATTTTTAGAATTGACAAACATTGTTAACATTTTCCTTGTAACCTAACAAGTGTGGTCGCACTAATAATCTTCGTAGAAAGCCTCAAATTTGCAATATATTTTCAAATAATTTGATAGGTATTAATGGGTAACTTGTAAGGTTTGTTGTAGGCAAAGTAATTTACATGCAGTGATGAAAATTATGTTCCGAATTTTTTTGGTCAAATTACCAGCTGACACATTATTACGTGAAAAGGCGAAAAAGGTTTTATTTTTCGCCTATAGTGAGGGATCTACGGCATTGCGATTCCTCGATAAACAAACCAATAAGTTGTTTATTAGCCGAGATGTCATATTTATAGACAATAATAAAAGGCATGAATTCAAATTTGAAGAAATATAGAAGCCAGTTTCGGAAAAGGTGTTATCTCCGAGGTCATTGGTAATAAAACGGATTCCATAGGCGAGTTAACTGCAGACGAGAGGGACCCCATAGGTTGGAATAGCGTGGGAATCTACAATAATTTAGAAGATGAAGCGTCATCAAGCGATTTAGGAAGATCGGCAAGGGAAAATCGTGGCATATAGGGTAACCATAAAAGTGCCCAAATAACACCTTGAAAACGGAGAACCACATTATCGGGACGAAATGTGGAGCATTGAAAAAGGCTAGGAAAGAAAAAAGAAAGATTAGGCTCAAAAAATTAAGAACTGACCTTTGGTCATAAAGCAGAAGATCAACTTATAGGCCATGCAGGAGCAAATTGGGCAAAATGTAAGAACAATCGTTAATCTAGTAGTGGATATGTGTTTCAGTTCCAGAATGCAATAAACAGCTCAGCATCATGACGTCATTGTCATTCTTAGAAATCGAATACGTTGCCCTGGTAGAAGCATGTCAAGAAGCAATATCGATTCACCTCCTGACCAAAGATCTCCTAGGAAGAGAACTTTAGGTAATTACCATGTATGATACTAACCAGAGTTGTCTAAAGTTGAAAAGCGAACCAGTGAAATATTTGACTCCGAAAAGGGGTTTATCTTCATAGATTGTACATAAAGTATTCAAAGAGAAAGGGTGACGGTAAGGATAGAATACCTCGACTATAATACCTACAATCGAGATGTTTGAAATTCGTTGGCTTTACGAGGTATTATTAAAGTAAGAGACATATAATTTTCGTAATCCTGTGCTCTGTTTGTATGAATGACAGAAACGTTCCCGCCGTTTTGGTTTTTTTCGTAGGTACAGTATATTTTTAAAAACTTAACATTTTGAGGTTCCCATTGTAGTTTATTTATCCAATAAAATATCGAGAAACTAAAACGAATGTAGATTTTTTTCACCATATCGTTTAACTGCAATTAACTACATTTATAACTTTAACGGAATATCCTATGTGTTATGGGATATTTTCCATTTTCTCATCAATACCTTTCACATACGTGAATATTATTTTATGTGACTTTTAAAAAAATTAATATTTTTTTTTATCCACGTAGACCTTTCTATTTATTGTATGTTGCTCTGTATGTATTTGTTTTTTATCTTTATTTCTATTCTATTTTAGTAATTTTCAGTTGGTTTGAAATTGTGTAAAACGGTTTAGACTTTCATGTCAGTTTTAAAAGTTTTGCAATAACAAAAATTATTATTGATCAAAAAAGTATTACGCCTCTTGTCAACCACCTCGTTCTTGATTAAAATAATACATTTATAATTGTTTCATTTAGCAATATTGATGAATGATTTCTGAACACAAAAATCTAGTTCTCCTGAAATAAAGCACGTTTTTCCAATGTAATATACAAGATGTTCTAGTGGAAAGATTGTTCGGTTGGCAGAAAGGCGAGGATACTACAAGTATTTTTTCCAAATTCTTCTATGCAGAATATTCTTTGCGCCAGGTCATATAATTAAAGGAAAACTTGTACTAGAATTAGTCACTCGTGAATTTTTAAAAAGTTGTTAACTATCAATTAGTCTCAGCAATTCAAGCTCTCTTTCTACCTTCAATAAACATCTGCTGCTCATTCAGTGATGTTTCCTTCTAACCGATATCTTTATTAACCAATAAGGAAATCAGTTTCTTATCCTTCATAAATAACCTATTCCCCATCAATAGCTGTCACTTTTTATGAGCTAAAGGGTTAATTTCCGCAGATTTAACTAACAATAAAGACAGGCAATTTTCCTTTATTGCCAATCAGGTCCTATTGGCCTAAGCTAAGCCGTTTTTGCGACATTATCCGTTTGAAGGCACTTATAATTAAAATAGCAAGCGGGTTGATTAAACATCAGTAAATCACTGGGTACCGTTTTAACGGCTTTAAGGTCATTTTATCCTCTCGGAAAAAACTCGGTAACACTCTTTTATCCATTTCTACACTAACCAATGCTCTTATCTATGCTTGAATGAAGTGAATCACTCACAAGTCGTCTTGAGGATGCGTTCATTTTTCGAAAATTATCGCCGTCACAAGTCACATATCTTCAGAAATGACATATTTATTAAACTGGCTGACGCAGCAACGATCTCAAAGTTACATTCTTCAGATTAAACGTGGCTTTTATTTCTATGGAGGTATTTGATAAATTAATAAAATTAAAAATATACTACTGAGATCTTGCCGACAATGGGATTGGGTTTAAGATCGCTTAAAGTATCGTATGACCCTAGGAAGAGAGATAAAATAATAGATACCGGCAGTAAATATCCGAAAAACACGTCGAGATGCACATTAAAGAAAACTAATGGATAAGCGTTATCTGGTATAAAGCGTCTTTTTAGTTTATAATAAACGCTTTAAATGCTCGTTTACCGATTTAGAGCACTGATTTCTTCAACGCTAAGTATATTTCATACACATAAAAATACATAACATAAATAACATTAATAATAATTAAGTGCTCATAAAAAGAATTGGTACACACAAAAGTACACACAAAAAACCCTAAGAGTAACAACCTCCATTATCACCTTTCCACTATTAATTCCAAAATCGAAATTACCTTCTTTCCTATATGAATATTTTAAATTCACCATGGTGTTTTTAATTATACGCTGTGATTATCCCATTTAGGGTATTTGAAAGTGCTTTATCACATAGTTAAGACTGTGAAACGATAATAATGGTGGCAGGTGTAAATGGGAAGCAGTTTGTTAATTATATCGTTTTTAAAGCTATTTGCATGAATTTTCGATCGTGATTAGCATAACTATTTGTTAGCTAAAATTTTTTGCAGCCATAAGGGAGATAAAGTAGTATGCAGTTGTAATTCATGGGCTGTAATGGGCCATATACGATTGATGGCGAAAAACTTACAGGTACCGGGGAAAGAGAGAATACCCCACGTCGACACGTAGACAGTGCCTAATAAATTATTCATATTTTTCCCTGGAAAATATTAGACCTTCAGCTGATTTATGGCGATCTGAAGTAATTGCGGTTATGGAGTTTTGCGTTTGTTTAACAAATTACATGGGCGCCGCTATAACACTCCGCAGTTTATATGGAAGTCAGTGCAGGATCTTTAGGGGAAGAGAGTGCAAAAATAATTTTATTTTCAGTTTTGGATTTGAAAATGGTTTGATATTTGGAGCGATTCACATCACATTATTTGGCCTGCGAGTTTATGAAGGTCCTCTATAGGTCCTCTAAGGTCCTATGAAGGTCTCCAAAATATCAATCATTTTGAAATGCATTTTTGGAGTTTATCTACGTCAATGGATTTTATAGGGATTTGTTCTTTCGAAAATATCCGAGAAACATCCAAAAAGTCGAAAAACGTTTAATTTTTTTACGACTTTATTTAAGAAGTTATTAAAAGATGTATTTCACTTCATTGTCGCCACTTTTTCTCATCTCTAAGATGCAAATATTGAACAAAAATCCATAATTTCGATTTTTCGTAATCATCACCAACTTTTTTATTATAAATACAGATCTGGATTTTGTTTCTAAATTTCCATTCCTCCTATAATTCCAAAAATAATGTTGCACACGAACAAGTTATCGTTTTATGAAATTTTAGTTTTATTTTATTTTGTTATTATTCTAATTTTTTTAATAAGTCCTTTATTTGGCAAGAATCCATGCATTTGTTTTGACGTCGAAACCACTCTATTTCATAGAAAAAAATGAATTTTATGATGTCAAAACTTTGTAAAATTATAATTTTTTACATGCCATTTTAAAGTAAAAAAGTTATTGATGTTTACGAAAAGGCGAAATATGTTTTTTATATACTCCACCTAATGGAAGAGAAAAAATGAAATTAAATTCATTTTCTAATATGTCTTTAAATAGTCAAAAATATAAAAATGTCTTCATCAATTTCAATTTTTCTTTGATATTTTTGGAAATATTCGAATTTTTTTAGCTTTTGAAACAAGACATTAATGACCACAAAAATGCGCAACTTTGTCTCTATTTACCCAGCTCTACATCTCTTAACGTTTTTGAATTTCCAATGCTGTGGTTCGAATTTAATGTGTCCGGTACTCAAGTATGTGGAATAACTAATAGTCTTCCTATAACAGATTTGATAAAAACGATAATTAAGTCTCGAAATCTATAGTTCAAGGATTACGAGTGTTATCTATGAGTTCGGATATACTCAAAAGTAAAAATACGATACCGATATGGTGTTACGTTTAATTAACCTACGTTAATGACTTTATTTAGTAACGGAGTAAACGGAGTTTTAGACAAGGGTGTTGCAAACAGTTGACTGCAAACAAACTATTTTGCAGCCAACGACTTTTGTATTTTGTGAAATATATCTTCAATGTAAAAATAGCTAGAGAGAATAAGAAATTTAGGAAGAAAGTGAGAAAATGAATGGTATAAAAACTTAGTGTCAGAAATAATTGAGAGTCTTTCTGTGGTGATTAATTTAAAGAACAAGTCAGATTGAGCGAATTTATAGTGATAGAAGAATTTAGAGATAAAAAAAACTTATAAAAATTCTGTGAATTATCTCACAGCGACCTTTTCATCGACTGTATTTCTCACCCTATATCTTTAAATTTTTCGGGAGAATCAAGACCATTTTGCTCTACTTTCCCCATAAAATTACATACGATTTAGAATGTCCGAGTGAGCAGATACCGCCTAGTTTCTAGCAATATCTCAACCACTTAAAGAATTTCTATCATATGCGCAGAGCTGGATAACATGATCGGAACAAATTATATTTACTTTATAAAAATTATTTAAAAACTTTGCTCGGTAAATAATATTGCATGTATATAAGTATTTTACTGGGTGCGGCATTGGATTATCTGAAAAGTGAACATTATGTTACTACATTTGGTTAAAAGTAACATCATGAGGAAGAGAAAAGTGCTAGTCAGTAATTGCATCAATTACGCTATTATCTGGTGCGGTAATGAATTAAGTTCGCATTATTTATTGCCCGAGTTTGTTGTGTTTGTTTGTCATTAATTGCGATAATTGACAGTTTCATTTATTATCTAAAAACACAGTTATAATACAGGATTTCATGAGGTATAGAGGTAACGTCATTCATGTTTTGAGCTTTCCTCTGCATTTCTTTATAGAGAAAAATCGTCGATTTTTTGTTCATCATAATATTGCGAAATGCACACTATGCAATGGTAAACCAATCATCATCCAACCTTCCTTTAATTTCTTTAAGAACAAATTTGACTACATCAAATAACCTCGAAGATGCATAAACTGTACCCGTATACGTCTAACGGTAAACCATTGGCGATACTAATTAACGCAGTGTTTGTTTTTGCAAAAAAAAACGGTAATTTCGCAGTACTACCCGGCGATGAAGCAAATTAATTTATGAAATTCCAGACTAATTGAATATAATCGCCCATTATGCGACGACAGTTCTTGACCTCAAGTTCTACGACTTTTTGCTCTTGTGATTATGGGCACTAAATAAGGAAATATGTAAATAGAAAATATTTTAGTTTCAGAATTCGACATTAAGACGCTGAACTGTGCCATTTTCGCCAAACAAAGCTATCAAATTTCTTTCTACTTCGAGCTTTAATAATATTGACCTTAGATTTTGATTCTGACAGAGTTTCAAGGCACAAGCAAAGTTTTTCTGGTTTAAATCTAATTTTTTCATAATTCGCATTATGCTTTTTGCTGTTCAAAGAAGTTGCTTAACGCTTTTATTATAGAGTTTGAGAGAGAAGAGAGTTTCTGCACATGTGATTGTGGGAGAGTTTCATCATCAAAAAAGGAATTTCTTTCATCGGAACTCTCAGTTTCTGGTTTTCGGAATATTCTTGCCACTCCTATACGAGCTTCTTTAAAACACATTCTTCATTGTCATGTGATTTTTTTCATTAAGGTCATCATCATCTCTGGCGAAGGAAAGATTTATTTCATTCTTTTAGATTCTTTGAGAAACCAACTAACAAAATGGATTCTTTAGCTTTTTTAATTTTCAAAGGAGTGTTTTCATTTCTCTATTTTTCAAAGTTTTAGGAAGGGTCTGTTCGAAGTTGACTTAGAAGTGAATTTTCAAAATTAGTGAAATTTTATTCAGAAGAAATCTCTTCAGGCCATCATGTGTGTTTCGCTCTTTCTTTTTTACCTTCTTACAGAACCAATTTCATTGTTATTATTTTTCATCCACTTTTTTGGCAGGTAGCTGTTCAAATCCATACGCTTTTATCGTTATATCATATTATATTTATATTATATTACATCATCTATAAAAATCATTTTTTTGAATCTCTTTTCTGAACCAGCGCTAAAAAATTCAATCATGGTAGTAATTTACGGTTTCCTGCTGCCTGCCGTCATGCTACGAAGAAATCAACTTTCCTCTATGAATTATTTTGCCAAAGTCAGATTGCAACTATGTAACCTGAGGTTCTTTTCAGTGAAGCTGCTTAATCCTTTGCTTGAGGAATGAAAATCAGGAATTCTTTTTCCTTGGAACGCCCTTTCCAATTATAGCAGATTTTTCAGTTTATTCTACAACCATGAACAACAGGAGCTACTCGCGTTAAATATTTAATTAACAAATTTCTAAGGAGTTCATTCATTGTTGTTAGCAACAACTAGAAGAACGGTATCATGTGCGATGGAACTTCCTGTTCTACCTGTGGCAAAACTTCTGACATTTCTGCTCTAATTTAGTATGCTGCATACAGAAAATTTTATTACGAATGTGTGTTTCAGAATAATTATTTTTTATGAGAGTAATTTTGTGGTTTATCTAGATTGGGGATATGGAAAAGTAATTTTGAGTGGATCAGTGTCTCTAGGAAGGCGTTAATTTAGAATAAATTTCTCCAATGATTCGATCAAAATCATTAATTTCCTTACATTTGATATTAATGGAAACATTTCAGAACTTGGAAATTTTGCTCGTAGCGGTCGTTGACCAACCATTTCTGAATTTTATCATTTATCTTGCGAACCTGATGTGTCAGACACTTTTTTTGAAATCAATGACTTGGTAAAAGTCGTTGATGAATCAATTAGGTTCAGAGTCAACTCAGAAACACGTTTTCTGGTATTCCAGTGATTTCGCCATTGTATAATCAATCCCGAGAATGCGGTGTTCGAGAGATTTTCTATGTTTATGTAAATAGAGTAACTTCCGAAGCTGATGGTTGCTCCTAACAATTGATTCTTGATAATTTTCATATTAATCTAATGACCGAATTAGAATGTGTCTAATAATTTCTTAAGCGATCCCATAGAAATCATTAGTTTCCATTGATGCGATGATGGTGGAGAAACTCTTTTTTTAATTTAGTGGCAACAGTTGTTGGCCACCCGATTGAATTGTGAGTGACTACAGACATCATCTAGCAATGCAATGACTAGATGGTTTCTGAAAAATCCATGTCTTTGATATCTTCAATCTACTGACTTCTTCAGAGACCCGTTAAAACGAAATTTGACGTCGCATAATCATTACTGATCTCAAGTTCCACGGCTTATTGCTCTTACGATTGTGGAAGCTAAATAAGGAAATATGCAAATAGGAAGTAAGTTAGTTTGAGAAACCAGCATAAGGCTGTTGAATTGTGCCACTTTCGCGAAACAAAAGCGATCAAATCGAATTACGTAAGGTAATAAATACATATCTCTCCATCGACTTCTTAATCTGTTTTACATACCGAAATGTCATAGAAAGTACTGGGAACAAGAAAAATTATGTGACAAACGATTGTTGTTGCGCGATTTTAATTTATGGTCTTCACATCCCTCTGGGTCAAAGGCCACTTATGGTGATCCACACGTTTAAGTACCTGCGACTCGTTTCATTTCCGTGCACCCGAAAGTCATTGAAACAAAACAGCATTCCCATAAATTTCAAAAATAATTTCCCTTGTAAGTACAAAGTACCGTAGGCTGGCGCTGGCTATAAATTATTGGGGTACCATCGATCACCATTGGATCTTGGGGCTCCAACCGAGCCGCTCCGGGAACCAATTGCCGTAGATTTTTAGGTTATACTATCGTTTCCGGCATTCTGGTGGTACCGAACCACCTAGGACCCGATAGAACTATTAAATTAAACGTTAAAAGGTTGCGGAGGAATAGGAGCGACCTAACGGGGATACGATTTTATGTGCGTGTAAAATATGGTAAAATGTGGCTATAAATGTAAGATGGAGAGTACTATTTCCTTTCAGATTAAAAGATATCTTTAACATGCCAACTAATGACTTATAAATGAGAAATTAAAATCATTAGTTATGACTTTTTGTGTCAACAACTTCTCCAAGGAAATTCATGATTTTGATTTAATCTTTTGAAATTTCCTTTGCACTTCTTCCTCCTAAAGACATTCATTTGTCTCAAATTAGGTTCTCATTCTATTAGCAGAAAATTGTTCCTAGGGAAGGCATTCTATAAAAAAAAAGTTTTCTATTGAGTAGTCTAAATCGAGCAGATATTAGCACCACATGAACTAAGGTAAGAGTCAAAGCAGAAGAAAATATCTTTCAAGATACCACAGTTAGAACAATTCTTAGATGGTACTACCAGTATGGCTGCTGACAATAAAAACCCTTCATATCACCCCTAAATACCTGTTACTCAAATAATTAATTAGAATAGTTCCTCTAAGAGAGATTTAAAAAAAAAGTAAGACTCTGCTGTAGCTTGGAAGGGAGTTTCAGGGACAAAGAACATTGCTGAATCAAAGCTAAAATAACATTATTGAAAGAAACTTCAGATACATACAAATCTTTAGAAACTATTCTTATAGGTTGGAGGCTGACGATTGTTCCTAAAAAAAATTAATGAAAGAAGAATGAAATCAACTTTAGAATAGCAAAAATAATATGCGGAACGTGGAAAAATTTAGAGCTGCTCTCGAGGAAATTATTTTCCCTTGTAATTCCCTCAGGTTTCAAACTTTAAGGAAGTTTTCTCTTGAATGCTGCGAAATCTCCTTGCAAAGAGGTAATGGAAATGAGTCTAATTAAAAAGAAACGTTTTGGCGTTTTTAATTATAAATTTTACCAAATCAAACCACGTTTAACCAAAATTTAAATAGGTTCTGGACGTTTTATTAAAATCTTTTACTAGAGCTTACTGAAGTATGCAAGTCTTACTTCAAATCTTTGAAAGAGAAGAGATTCTTCTTTGCTATGGTTACCTCAATAGTAGATTATTTTTTCTTAAGGTTTCTTGGCCCTGGGGGTAATTTTTCGAGGTATAAAGTCCGCACTACAAAATGTGTCATGAATTTCTGTGAAATGTGAATGAATTCTACACAGCACATTCCAATATTTTAGTTATTTGGGACGTTTCTTGTGCATAATTTTGACAATTATTGTTTTATGCGATTGAACAAATACTATTTGTTACGTGTCAATGAATCTTATACCTACACATACATTAAACAAAATTTAATTCATTGGAGTTCATGTTTTAGGAACCTCTATTATATTAATTTATTTTAAGTGAATTTTATTTATTTAATAACAAACACATTTTTCTTGTTTCAGGTAAGCAGAATACAAAAAATATTCTTCCAACGGTGCAACTTCCTACATAGTTCTAAGGTGGGTACTGTTGCACCAACTGTTTCTTTCCATTATTCTCAGACCTGGAATTTGCCTAGAGAACCATCACTTACATTAGTGTATCATACAAAAGTACCATTATTCGACCATTATCCGAGTAGGTACCCTCTCAAGCAAATTAAAACGAATGTATAGGATTCAATGCACAATGAGGCGAAATACGGTACCACCATTTACAGTTTCGTTGTTCCCTGATTATTTCGCGAAATACATAATTTGAAATAATGGAATTACATAAATCAGTGATTCTTAAGCTCGAAGAAGGATGAGAAATAGTTACTAAATTGAGCAATTAAGCTTAATGCATTTATTGATTCAATTTAGTTATCTTCTTCCATGAAGTACTGAACTAGTTGATACGGTAGTCATTTATCTTGTTGACCTAGATTGAATCGCATATGTTTTGCAACCACATTTCCAACCATACAGCTACCATTAACTGTCGGGAGGCATGCGGTGGGACACCAAAATGGCTATCATTTATCATATAAAAATGTTCCACTACGGACAATACTTATAAATTAGAATAAAAGGCATATAAATAATGACCGTCTGGTATACGTATTACGTGGTATATTCTAATGAACTGCCATATAAAGAACAAACCAAATTAAACAAGTTGTGTTTTACACGGTTACATTACCACTAGGTAATGCTTTTGGATTATAATTTGTAATCAGAAGTGAGGGAATGGTATTTACTAACGTTCATGTGCAAGGACAACTGGGGTTTGATATATCGATCGAGCGAATTGGAGATAAAAATGGTAATATTTAATTAATAATTAATATTGTTGCAATAATGACTGTTAAACGTATAAGGCTAATTGAATTAAATATTCACTTAGGTTTAGTTAGGGCTCTTTTTAATGAAATCGATTTTTTCTGTATTTATCTCAGACAATCCTAAAATCATTACAAAACTATAACAGTTATTTTCGTAACGAGTGGGGAAAGATTTTCCGCAAGAGCTAGGAACGATCTTTTTTCTTCGAGCTTATTGTGACCTCAAATGCTCTGTTTGGTGAAGAGATGTCGCGGATAACCAGTGCGGTGAAATATCACTTTTCGATGCTCAAATACGTGCGGAAATGTTCTGTTTTCCTCACGGAATGGAGGATAAAAGTAATTCTTAATTTGAATTGAAAAAATATATTTTTTGGTTTATAAAGACAACTGCTAGAGTTATGTTACAACAGAACATGTGCAGCAAAAATTTGACTTAATCCACCAAACGTAAAAAATTGAATTAAAAAAGAAGTTACATTAAAAAATTTAAATCTCAGAAAAGCGGCACAGTAGTGGGTTCTTGAACACAGGGGCACGAGATGATGTGCTGTTCTCCTATATACTCAATACAAAAATAGCGTCAACTACGTTCGAAATTCCAAAAAAAATGCGTTTGATGGTTTTTGTTCATTTTTGTAATATAATGAAAACTTAAGAATTTTTAGAAATAAATCGCCATTTCGCATATGACTACTGAACATGTTACTGCGATGAAGATTTGCAGCAGGTATAATTGTGGAGTTTTTCTAAAAAGGAATGGGGTACGTTCGAGATCGTTTAGTTGAAAGAGGATGAAAAAAAAAATCGAAATAAATTAGGTCTTTATGGGCTTTCTGATGAATTTTAGGTTATTTCATTATCTGCGCAGGTCCAAATACAACTAAGATAGCTTTATGTCATCAAAACTCTAAACAGGTTTCATCATTTTCGCAATCCGATGGGCAAGAAATTTGCTGTTCTTTTCAGAGATTACTTAACTGTCTGTTGATATCTCAGAGATACAACCGGGCCATAGGTTGCAAAATTACCTGTCTTTTACTGAGAGGATTGTTCCTGGTAATAAATTCTTGATACCGTAATTAAATGAGTGTCTTCGACCATAATGCTAAATCAAATGCTGGTTGATTGTCACTTGAATACTGTTCGGCTAATTTTCTGAGTTGTTTTACGACACACTCGAGAAGCGTTCTCATAAAGCAAACCGCCTGGGGTACTCAGTGTTTATTTATCGGCCACTAGCGGTACGCAATTTATTTCATTTGAACTATGACCTGTTAATAAGGAGTTTTGCCTCTGATTGTTCGTGTTTCGCTTTTTATTATTAAACAGGCGACAGGAATTTGGCCCTGAATTTCAGATATTTAAAAAGCGTTAGTGTTGTGAAGGTTGGATAGATTATGAAATTTTGTCGCTGCTGATCAACACCAGTAAGTTTTAGATAAATTTCATGAGGTACCTAAAGAATTTCCACTGCTAGTGTTAAAAGACACCTTTATTGTGTGTGTTGAATGACTCTGAAGTTCCTTTTCTCTTCTTTTTGTTATAAAACAGTTAAGTAAGAGGTTGGCGAGTTATCGACCACAATGTCCTCATCTTCCCTATTGTTGTTTTATTATGGTTGCCATGGACTTGAAAGACGTCACCGTTGCGATGCAAATCTTTTTTATTTCGAATTTATTTTGACGCTTAGGCAAATTTATCATAATTTTATAGAATCTCAGTTAAATTTAGTAGTGGAACAAATTGTATATGTATATGCCGCGGTTCTCAAATGCTTATGATCCTCACGTCTTATGTCCCTTAGCGCTGCGTGCTTTGGGAATTAAACTTGATTTTCGAGTCATAAAATGTACTTCAGAACCTTAGGGTATAATATACTAGTTTTCGTTCCAATATTAAAATGTCGTTATATCCCAAGCGGTTGAATTTATTGTTATAGAGTGTTATACCAAAAATACGTAAAATTCAAATCATAGTATGAAACCGAACAATAGGAAATTCCCTTAAACAAAAATGAGTTCATTTACTACTTTTGATTAATTTTTAAGTTTGAGTTATGACTCGACATAAGTCAAAGGTGTATAAGAAGCAAGTAAAAAGTACTATTAACATATTTCATTGAAATATGTTATGGATTTCATAGAAATGAATTTATTTTTATTTAAAAAAATAAACGCAATAAAATACTTGTCATACTCCGCTGGGGTTTTTCATGGTTATTTATTTTTAATTAACATTTTCTCCATATATCCACAGTTTACTCAAGCAAACCTCAAAATATAATATACATATTGGAAAATAATCAGTGTATTTACACTAAAGTAAGCGCTGCCCCCCTATACATTCAAATGCGAGCAGTGCTCACTTAAGTGACTCTAATATGAAGCGGGTGCACATTGGTAATCTTGAAATACGTTTTTTGACTACAAATTTTGCAAATATTTATTTTTGTCCTTATAAATGAGTAACAAATTTTACAACTACATGTACCGAAGTCCAGTGGCGTAGAGAGTGCTAAAGAACTATTAAGCTGAAATCTGGAAGAGAACTCTCTTATCATACGTTTTACAAAAAAATTCCTAAATAAAGGCCATGTTGATTTTTGCATTCATAAATTGAGTACGCCACTGAAATTAATGTAATGTAATAAGTCGTAATTTACCCATTCAAACAAATTTGACTTGCGACGTGACTTTATGCGTATAAGCGCTACGATCAGAGGTGTAGCACGCTAAAGATGATAATGTTAAAATCTAAAAAAATACTCTTCGACAATCAATTTTTGAAATTCTAAATTGACCGTCATAAACTGTTTACGATACTGGAATTTAAGTAGCATGAGAACCTTAAATTATACCTTTAAGGCCGAGTTATTGAATAATGGCTTAAGCTTGATTCTGCTAACCTTGTATACACTGTGTAACATGTAACCTGGAATATCGACATATCTTGAATACTAGGCATCGTATAAAGAAATGTTTATTATCAAGCTTTAATCACTCTGAAGGGGAAATGTATTGGTGCTAAAGTTGATTCCCCTCCACCATCCCTGTGGACGGGGTGGGTGTTAATTTTTTAATTTCAAATAGTAACCCTCATTTTTTTACATATTCGGATAATACCGTTCAGAACAAGAAAACTGTGTCTGAAACACTTTTTCGATTCCTGCTAGAAAACACTGTAGTCAACGAAATTTAATTCATATCTTAAATGGTTAAAACCACTAGTTTTAAAAAATTTCTACTTAAAAAAATGCATTAAGGCTCTAAAAATCGAAGTATTATACTGAGGCAAAAGTGTCAAATTCTCATGCCACTCTGCACTGAAAACATAAGAAAATGATTTATATATTGAATAATGTCTTTATAAATTATCGAAAAGCTGCAGGTAAAAAACTTGAAAAATGCAACGTATCATGCAGAAAGGAATCGCGGCTCCCAAGGTGTATTTTTACAAGCTCAAAACAATACAAGTCATGTTTAGATGGGAATCGGTGGCTCGTTATTACTTCGGAATTCACGATTTTGCGTCCGCCTGTCAAAACGCGAACCGCACACGGGACCGGACGCCGATGCACGCCCCGTATAAAATGCCAAATTATCTGATCCATCATTTCAGAAAACCAAATGGCTTTTGTTAGCCATGGAGGAAAGATTAATTCCCTTAATGACTATCTTCGTGTCCGGATTTCAGATAACTTTTTCGAACCGAATTGATTAATGTTCGAAATTTTCGTACATTTACAGGGGATTTTGCCTTTCTTCGCAGTCATCAAGATCCCTCGTGTCCCATGAGCGAATTATTTAAAGAAAAGCGAAGGTACACCGCTCATATTTCTCAGTCCTTATCTTCATTTTGTGCACGGCATCATCATGCACTTGCCATGCAGCGCTGGATATGAATTTCTCGTGCATTTGCAAGCGGCTTGTCACGACATGGCTTTACAATGCGATTTTTTTTCTTCGTATACAGCGCGGACTATACTATAAGGGAAATGTTTAATGTATTTATTCAGAAGGGATTTTGCATACTCTCTTGAAAATACACACAAAAAAAATACACTTTTTACTCTAGTTTTAGCAAAGAACAATCAAGTGTGGAGTACAGTAAGTTATTACTCTTTAAAGTCGATTAAAGATTCATATTATTATGTATGCATACTTTAATTGCATAGCACATAAATAAAATCCGGACCAGACGTTCGTTGAGAGGTCCGAGGTGTGTGAATATAGACGGACTTGCTAGAGGTCATTACCAATCTTTCATTAATCCTAGTTAAAAACGAAACATCTATTTAAATACATAATGAAACTCTTTTAAAAAGTCATACCGGCAAGGTCTGATTGGGTCAGTGGCGTGCATGATGCTTATCTTCTTACTTATGTGTATGAAATCCCCAAGCTTTCATCTAAAGTTCCTGAGTAATCATTTTTAAGGATTCTTGAAGTCAGGTAGTTGGATATTTTTATCAAATGCTTCACTTGAAAATGGAATTCACCTTAGAGAATAAATGCTTAATGTGACTAGACTTTATAGTAAAACTTGACTTGACATACTGCATGACATAAAAAGCAGAACACCCATAATAATGGTTTTATTTAAATAACTTTTGGCATGCATGTTTGTTTATATGAATACTAAAAATGATCGGTATGAATACTAATATAATACTTTTATGAATACTAAAAACGATCAGATTCTCAATCAAAGTCATGCGTTCGTTTCTGTGTTGTTAGGAAATATAAGTAGAAATATAGAACGGTTCATTGTCATACAGTGCCCTTTGAAAAACTTTTGATTTATTTAATATACCTAGAGCCAGAAGGCGAGCAAATTTTCATCAATTTAGCAAGTTTGAGAGAGGCTGAAAAGTGAGTTTACAAGAGGCTTAAAGCAAGTGCTACTAGGACGATAGGTGACAAGTTGCTGTCTGACATGGTTCAATAAAGACCAAATATAAAAGATGGTATGCAGGACGTCACTGAAAACCTACAACATTTTAAGGGACCGATTGACTTCGATGAGGACCTTTGCGCACCACTGGTATACGGAGCAAGGGAGTTCTATTGGAATACGAACCGTTTACCTCCAGAAAAGAAATTTTTTATTATTTTTGTTCGAGTGGTGCAGAGAAAGATTGCTCTAGAACTTCGAATAGTGTATGGTGGTCTTCAGCGCTGAATCCAAATTCTGTTTAGGTATGCATAACACAGAGGCATGAGCACGATCGTTGGGATAGTGGTATGGGGAGCTATTGCCCATGATACTAGGTCACCTTTGATATTCATCGCAGGTTATATGACTACGTAGCGTTACATCCAAAAATCATTTAGTCCCTATCTCAGGATCATCCCTAACACAGTTTTTCAAAGACAACTCAAAAACACATGTAGGCAAAGATACCTTGGACTACTTTCAATAAAATGAGATCAATTTGCATTGGTCGCCCAGATCTTCTGATCATTCGTCCGTCAAACACGTCTTGGATATTATAGGCAAAAGAGTGCAAAATTGACCCTATTCTCCACAAAACTTGACGATTATTTGTAATGTTCTAATATTATACAGAGTTTTAAATTTCTCAGGAAGATATTATTTTTTTTGTAGATCTTAATCTTCAAATATCTTTAATATTTTAATGATGATTTTGTTAGAAGTAGCCTGCACACCAAAAATTATATTAAAAAAATTATTACTGGATGTTTTGTTTTCTAATTTCATTTCAGAAATTTCTGCCTTTTTTTTTTTCATTTGAAGTTTTCTATAAAAATTAAATGATTCTGTGTCCTAGTAGCAACAGTTTGGCCCTTAAAAATGTTGTTTTTCATGCCTGTATGATTTTTTCTCTCTAAGTTTTTCTTCTAGTCTGCAAAACGATGAAAATCATTTTCTACTTTTATCACATTGGTACTAATGGAAATAATTATATATATGTTTTAAGTTTTCTTTAAGAAATTAAAAACGGCTTCATCAATATCAATTCGATCAAAATCAAAATTAATATAAATGAGGCATTTATTACGTTTCCCTGTAAATTGAAAATGTTTTTAATTTTCAACTATTCTATGTAAAACCGTTTTCAGTTTCAGTTATTTCATTTGCAAACCCGGTTTTAATTTTATTTTGCTTCAAGGTGGATTCGTCAATTTTCGGGATCGTATCTCGGTTTGAAATATTGGAATTGTGTGACAACGCTGGCACATGAAAACGGTTTTGAAATCGGGGAACATGTTAGAATCGTGACTCGTCAACTTACAAAATATATGTAATATATTGTTTAATCATAAATGACGTAGGACAGTCCTTTTTGTCTTTTACTAAAATCTTAACCTGGTTTCAAACCAGTTTTAAAAGCGATTTGAAAATCAATTGAATACCGGCATGGAAGGCCATACAAATTTTAAAATTTTCAATTTGCATGGAAACAGAGTAATTGTATATATAAAATTTTAAACGGTGTCAGTTATATGGTAAGATGAAGAGAACGAAAACAAATTTTTAATAGAGCAGTCAATTAAATTTTTGTGAAATAAATGATTAGTGGCGCACTACAAAAGTCTTAGGGAGGGTAGAACGGTGCACGACGGATAATATCATCCTGTAGATTCTAGTAATCCCTTTATTTTGATTCAAAGTAGTGGTTTAGAAGACCTTCTTTCAATCCATGGACAAACAAAAGTAGCCTTAACCACTCCTCAAAACGTCTTTTTTAAATTATGCGATTTTGGTGGCGAAAACCTGAAGTATTAGTTTTAAAAAAGGAACATTTTGTTATAGTTCTGCACGCCTATGTCCCTCATAACCACCCGGCAGGTAAATTCCATTGAGTAATTGAGCATTTATATTCATCGTACCAGCATTTAAAAGTTAAAAATGGGCTTTATTAATATTCCAACTAATTCAAACATCAACCTAACAAATTGATGGTATGGTTGCTGTCAGGAATTTATCATTTTTTCAACGTCATTTGGCGAAGCACAATTCCTATGTCCATGTGACTAGTGAACCTGGCTCATCCGGATGTGGTTGTTTTACATCACAAACGCCTGTCGTACTCACTTAACTTAGTACATATACATAAATTAGAAAGTACCATCGGACGAAAATAAATGTATTCCGGACAGTACCATAAACTAGTTCGGCCTCAATGCGAAACGCTGCAAAATTCAAAGTCTTTTGCAAATAATATTGAATATTACATCTGCTATAAATTCCGTAACTGTTGTGATAATGGAAACACAATGGAGACTGCGGCTGGACTATTGTTTTATCGGTCCATCTCGAGCGCTTGTTATTATAATTGCAGAAAACTACCACAAATCTGAACGTTTCCTGCTTACCATATTTACATACAGCCCCATTCTGACCTACTGATAAAAGGATTTATGCGGTTTTACAAATATGTACCTGAAATTCTAATGGTTAATGCGAAAAGGTTGGCTCTTGAGTTCCAAGAATGCCATTTTTTAATCGAGAGCGTTAGTTAAGTACATCATAAATAACTCTTTTATAGGTTTATAGCAGCGTAAACTAGATTAGATCGAATTGTTTCACACGTTACGACATAAATGAGCGACGTGTTATGTAAGTGTTGTATGGCGTGATATTAATTATACTTATAGTAAGGCACCTATTAGAAATGTTATCATGAAATTAATTATAATTTTGATTAATCATTTTATTAACCAATATATTAGACAGCTTATATTAGCAGGCAGTTGAGGGAATTCTTGAAGGTAGGTTTTATGTTAAAAGGAGCAGAATTTGCACTTTTTTAACATTAGTTTCACCAGTTATCATTGAAAAAACCTCTAGCAATAGGTGGTGAACCATAAACGTAGGTCGTTGATTAAGTCATTTCTTATATCGTTATTACCATCAAACAATTTACTAACATATGAATGGATCCTAGACACGCGTCTGATACTACAACCCCTATTAACATTTCTTCAATGATCACTCGTCACCATACAAACGATATCGGAAACCTAAACTCAAATTGCAATTCTAAGATTTAGATAAAGTTCGACCCAACTATCCTTAATCTCATCCTAGAAGGATTTCCCTAAACGCTGCATAAACGTTTTCGAAACTATTGGAGAAACTTCACTCCTTTTTGATTCTCCGAGTATTGCTCACCTACTGGTTTTTGACTTACTGTTACTTTTCTCTTTCTCATTCATTTGAATCACGTGTGTTTTATAAAAAGAGCTCTAAAACTTAAATCGCATTCAAACTCCTTCAGTCAGTAAGTGAGATTAACTCTATAAACCTGCATAATGGGGATCTTCTGGTTACTTTAATATCTATTTTCCACACTTTGAAAATACATCTAAAATAAACTTCAATTCAATCAATTCAATCAAACTACATATCCATGACACTATGACGTCATTTGGGTAATCCAGGCTCAATATAAGGTTCAAATCAAACGACTATAGCAAAAAGGAATACCACAGAATTTCCAAAGAGGGGAGTTACTTACTTTTTTAAATTCAAACAGTATTTGTCTAACCTTGAGCGCCGACATCCCGAGGGTACGTGGAGCCATTGCTGTTCAATTCTTTAAGAATTTTTCATTTCTGCTTAATTTTGGAGATATTGGCCCTAAGTTCAATATTTGAAATCCGGCCTGAGCTTTTTTTTTTTATTTGGAAAATAATTTTTTTCCTCATTTCTTTTACCTATAGCCCAATTCCACGATTCCAGGCGTTAGGCTACTTTATAGGAAATTCAATTCGACTTGGACTTGACATTAAAGGACGATTCCTATTATCGGCTAACTTACTCTACGGTCAGATATTGTAACATTGATTTTGCATTGTTTATTCACGTGAATTCACACGGTTAAGCCACGGTCAAACAATGCAAAATAAATGTTACAATATTTGACCGTGATCGTTATCGTGACTAGACCGTGACCCGACCGATATGAATCGTCTTTAAAAGTAAATGGGCAGTTTCAGGACAGTCAAGAGTTGACAATCGCTGACACGCTGCCCTTCAAATAGTTTTAAATGGTAGCTGACCTCATTTTTGCTCTCAATTTCAAACAGTTGCAGAACTGTTGTGCAACTGTTACAACTGATACTGCTGATGTATGTAGCTAATACTACGTAATGTCTGCTTCATTATTTTAAAACTAAATTAAATTATTTTTAAAAAATGTTAATATATTAAGGAGGTGGCCCTTTCTTTACTTCGCATGATCATAGTCAAACTATTACAACTTTTATGTGAAAAATATCATTGAAATTTACGAAACTGAGCAATTTCATTTCTTAATGAAATGGATTGTTTCTAGAACAAATTTTGTCGTTATTACTCTATTTTGTGGCTTGCTAACGTCTAATAGCACAAGGCACATGTTGTCAAGTAAATTCAGACCAGAATAGCTTGAAAATTGTTGATTCAAATATCAGAACATTATGGATTCTTTGAGAACTTAAACACCCTTTTTTGTGCCTTAAAACATTTTTGTATTTCCATTTTTGCTGCCTCGAGGCATATTTTAAAAGACAGAGGAAAAAAATTAATAAATAAATAATTTTGTGGGCAGGAGGAAAAATCACATAAAAAATCGACTTGTTTTAAGGTCATCTATACGCACCTGTGGTTTCCATTCCGTTGCGAATCATCATGCGTAGGGGGGAACAGTATTGAATACAAAATTTCCCAAGTGACGTTAGTTTCAACCTTGTTGGAGCTAACAAATCGTCGTTTATGTGATCTTAAAATACTGGTATTAACGATGTAAATCATTTTGCAAACAACAATTTTTCTCCAAAGATATATTTAATGGCCTTCCCTGAGAAGGCAGTAAATTGTTTTAGTACCTGCAACCCAAATCTGTACCTGCCCACGGCGGAGACAATTTCGTTTGAAAACCTACCAAAAATGCCTTACAGTCGCATCAACCTTGTGCTTAATTAACCGTAAAATTTTAACTTAATTTACAAGTAGTGAAAAAATTTGTGGTACTCTTCTTTTTAGTCTGACATTTTCCGAACTTTTATGACATTTAGACGTGACGCTATTCGTGTTTTTTATAGTCGTTTACAATCCGGACGCATCTTCAACTCAAAACGCCATAAATAGTTGGAAAATTCCTCTTAGCCTATGCAATGGCGTAGTTAATTCTGGTCTTATATTAAAGTTCCCTAACTAAAGTATGGTTTTAAAACATGTAATTTTACGTGTGCGGCAATGTTTTAGAACTATCTCCCCGAGAGTACCAAGTCGTGATACCACGGTCGGTACGAAAAAACACACTGTGGGCTAATAAAAATAATTATTCCCCCAGACATAACCTAATGAGGCTTAATGGGAGACATGTTTCTAGAAAACTGTGTACCCGTGTATCTGAATATAAAGCGCCTCGGTAAACGGCCTTAAATCTCTGGCGGTTGTACAAATATTTGTGGAAGCTACCTAAGTAGTACCAGGTGGCGTTTGTTATGAAAAACTTTTCTGATTTGGTTCTCGAACGGGACCAGTGGGTGCTTCCTAGTTAGATCTTTAATTGAGAGATAGAAAAGGCGGCTTATAAATTCTGAGTCGGATTAAGTATGGAGTAAATTCTCTTCGCCACCAATTGGCAGCGAAGCGTTCGCGCCGAGCGTTCACGCTCCTGATTCGATACGATCTGCGCCCCGCCAAGCTGTTAAATGTGCAGCCGAGCGCAGAACAGGCTTCGATTCTCTAATGTAATATCATTAAATTTATAAACAATGAACTGATTACAAGATAGAGGATCCTTCTATGCTTTACCTTCAAGGGAATTGCTTTGCAAATTTCGGTCGCCACAGGACAAATTTAGTCAATAGCCTTCCAAATATCTACCAAAACCGAGCAAACCCAAAAAAGCCATTAGATTTGTCAAAAATGTATAGGTACGGAAACCAAAGCTTCTCAATACTGGAGATAGATGGTAGAGAAAAACCAAAACACAAATCCGCTTAGAACTTAATGATGAATTAAACCCTACGAGAATCCTGCAAAACCCTATTTATTTCTGAAGTAAATGACTGTAGGTTTCCTATCCAAAAAAACGGGTTATACAGTTTCTGGAGCTCTACCGTGAGAGTCTCGGTGACCATAAAAGACATGAGTCTAGTTAAATTGGGTAATTGAGAATTTAAGAATATGAGAGACTGCTTTCAGAGGCATTCGAAAAAAATCGCAAAATTCTCATTTTTGGTAGAATTTTTTCAAAGGTCTGCTTTATTTTATAACTATTTAGGCTTTCTTTCATTCTATGTCTATTTATGATCATCAATCGCAACCAACAGAATGGCAGCAAAGCAGATTTACCTGCAAATTCCCATTTTGTAATTTTATCACTTACTCTATGTTCATTGTATTTGCTTCGGTGTAAACGCTAAAAATTCTAAACTTAACCCTTTTGTGATTTGTTTTATTGGAATTTGAAACCTTCATTCAATTCTTATGAATCTAGAGGTTCTAGAAACTGCTTCTCATTTAACACTCACATACGTAGTGCATTTTCTATTACTCTAGATTCGTGATATTTCTTATTTGACATAATTTTTATCGTATATATTGTGAAAATACTTTAGTGACTCAAGTCGAATACCCACAGCTCAATTTTAATTCAATCTTCCACATGGTCACCCAGGAAATTGATCTCTCAGGTTTAATGCGAATTTGTTCTCAATTTCAGACTTTATTCGAGACAATCTAGTGGTAGTTAATTAGGGAAACTAGTTTCAGATTCTTTTTGAATGCTCTTTCGATTTGCGATGAATATTGTGATGAAATGCAGGATATAGGTAGAGTCCGACTTGGGGACAGAAACTCGTTCATAAATTCCAGTTTTCTATACGTGAATTTTGCTTTTCATTAACGCATTATGGCATAACCGTGAAAGCGTCTAGCATCTGAGCAATATCAGGGATCATGAAGAATTTTTTTACGATCTCAATTTCTGAAATTTCCTATCGATTCTTGATACTTCATTTAACATTTTTCCTTGAGTATACATTCGAGCAAGCGATTACAATTATCTTCGCAAACTTTTTAAAGTTTAAATTATTAACATTTCAGATCTCATTCCCTCTAAAATTGCGGCAACATTTTCAGGAAAGTTCAGTTCAAATCTAAGAAGTACAAAACTTTCTGTTTGTTCTTCTTAATAAAGTGTGCCCCCGAACATCAGTCCAAAACGTTATTAAGTCTCATTTAGAAATTCCTGCGAGGTCGGGTAGTTTGTCAATATGAGAATATCCATATTCTGGATTGATCCAGGTTGGGAGTTTCCAAATATGATGTCATAGATCAAGGACCCAAAAACTATGGCCTGCGGGTCAAACCCCCCTCTAGAAAGGGAACTCCATTTCCTTTAAAATAAGACAGCCCCCTTTTCCGTTTAAAATTTTAAGGGTGGCAGCCACTCTTTCGTAAGGGTTAAAGAAGAGGGGGTACAACTATATAAAAAATGTGTCTCCCTGAAAATTAAAGTTTACGTTTTTGAGCATATTCTCATTTATTTTGTTAGAACCATTTTATATGTTTATAAGTTACTTCTTGCCATTTGCTAAGTTTTTTCTGTTTCTGAGTTAAATTTTATCCTCTTGCCCTTCATGGCATAAATTTTCATTTTCTTCTCTGTTTTTTCCTCAGAACAAACAGCTTTTCTTTCACAAGAGAATAGCGTTTTTATATATCTTCACAATTTGAATTGCTCGGCGAAGCTGTTGACGCGTTTACGTATCTTACATATGCCACGTGACAAATATGATAATAAGCTTTGAATTGTATACCAGAAGCTTTCTCCACGCATTGAAACAATGGTCCTACGAGTAATTAACTCGTGAAAATTACATTATTAAACCCGCCCTAGATTTATTACCCAATAATTAATGTTTCGTGTTGTTTCAGTCACACCTATACGTTTAGTGGCGTATATAATCACCATGGCAGCTAAGGTCGTAGCGGTCAGTTATAGAGAAATAATAATCGCTTAGAAACGTGATTGACAAAATGTCGTTAATTATTATTGAAACAAATAATTAATTTGCACCTGATTAATTTGGTTCAAATTGATTGACTTGACGGAGACTGTTCGCCAAGGGAGAAAGTGCCGTGCGTACATTTTTTATACGTACCAAGGATACCCACTTCAGTTCATGTGAAGAAGTGGCACCTGAAATTACCCAATTAAACCTCAAATGCCACTTCAAAATTACTGGTGTTCATTACCAGATGCAATCAACGGAGGGAAAATCTAAAATAGACACAGCATTGCTGGCATATGACGTAATAAACAGTGTGCGATAAAAATCAGCAATCGGCTTCAAGTTCATGAAAACAAAAGCAAAACAATAAGCTCATTCGGTAAAATTACCGAGGCCCGTTTCGACGGTTATTGGTAATTTACCAGTTCGTAAAGAGAAGTCTCGTTATGGCTTTCATCCACGTCCATATTTTAAAAGAAAGAAGAGCAATTTCTTTCGGCCACCACATAACCGGTTTTTCTTTCGTCTTTTATTAGTAAACACAAGAGTTTACGTGGATGTTTGTTTTTAGAAGAAATAAATGCTTTTTTGGGTCGCATAATTGGCAATGATGACGTTATGAAGTTTTTTTTGTTAAGGGATGAACGTACGAAGGTGAGATTTGTTGTGGGGTACCACTCGGTACGTGCCAGCCAGCCAAAAAGGCGTTGCTTTCTCACATTGGCAGATTGTTTATGCGATTGCCGTGAACGATGTGGATTCATGCTCGCTAAATGGTACGTCATAAGTTCCAGTGATTGTCGTCAAATTTGATGTCTATATCTTAGTTTCACGTAAACGAGGTAATATTAATGTGAAAAAAAAAATATTTATTTGAGAAGTATTATCCTGAAAACGTTAGGACACAATCTCTCTATTCCTTTAAAAGTGTAAGCCTAAATGGAAATCGTATTAATAAGTTAAAACAAATATCTCAAAAACTGCTGAAGCTGTAAGCAAAGTTTGGAAAAAATAAACGAAATTTTAACTCCTGGTATATTTCGAAAAAAAAACAGGTTAATACTGATATTCTAGGTTTTTCGACAAGTGGTTTATCATGTTATGCGTTTTTATAATATAAATTATTTTTTAATTATTGTTTCTCACCGTAAGTTCGAAATCTATTTGTCGATGCTTTGCTTATTATTTTTCTTTCCTTTATAATCTATAAAAATTCGAGATCAATACCGGGATTTGAAAAACTCGTATCCCATATAGTCTAAAGTTGCACGTTTCGATAATCAACATGCGATTAGCTCGTAAAAGCCTCACAATTTCAAATTTTGACAGAAATCCTTATCATCGTCACGAAAGAGTTCTGGTTCCTGCGACACGTTATCTTCCACACGCGATATCTATCCTCCCTAAGTATCTCCGGCACTGATCTCGTGGTGACACAGCAGGCTGCAGGAAGTCGAAACCACCGTCGGCGAACTGTGCACTGTGCACGGCTTTGCGAACATCGATCCTGAGACCAAGAGTTTCTTGGTATTACATCGGGTCAAATGTTATAGCAGGCACTAACGGTTATCACGTATACTTCGTTATGGATGACGAATCGATCCGTGCACTCATATTGCCAAAAAAAAACTCTTATATCTGCATTGAATTGGCTGTCCATACAACAATTCCTCAAACAAGTTCTCATCGCAATTTTATCGATTCGTTAACAGCGTATCAACCATAATTATAAGCAATTAACAACAAATGTGGTGACACTTGGTCAAAACCCGCCGATTCACCGGACTCGAGGCCGCTCGACTGTAAAGAAGAACAAATAATTAAATCTGCATGAAAATTAAAGCTGCCACTGCGGCTCTCGACCAGCTATCGAGATATGGAGATGGCTTATCGACGTTACGCAGCAGTCGTCTTTTATTACCGGGGTAAGTCGTCGCATTCTTTCCTTTGTTGATGTGGAAAGTCATGCAAGGTTGGCACCGACCAACGGATGAGCAATCCTTCAACGAAGGATATGAACAAAACCTATTATAACGCGTAAATAATTATTTCTTCTCTCTTTTACTCCGAACGGATTAATATAGAGAATGCACAGATCTAACTACCAGTAGATTTTTTCTGGGATTAGGTACTGGAGGTTCTTCCACGCAAGTCGTAACCGTCCGATATGAAATAATGAGCCTGCGAACAAGAACCTAATTATGGGTTAATTTAGTTCTAAGTGGATAAGTTCCTGCAAGAAACGAACACATTTTAATAGATTTCATCCTCCAGTTGCGATCGATACAATTAATATGACCACTCTTTCATATCATGAGTCATAGTTCAATACTGCGTTTAAGGTCAAATTAATAAAATATTGGCGAAGTTCAGCCCAGGTCATTTTAGGTTAGCTAATTAACCTCAAAATTATTAATTCTCATTCTTCAATGTGTAAGTTAGAATACTTTTTAAAATAATTAGAGAAATTGCGAATAATTCCGGAAATGTCCTGGTAGAAATTAAAAAATCTTACTGGACTTCTTTAGATTTCGAAGAACTAATAATAGATCTTTTCCATCATCTTAGATTGCTCTTTTAAGAGACTAGTTTTATTCAATATTTGTTTTCTTTATGTTTGCATTGATCTTTGCTTAAGAGGGCAACTTGGAGTTTTCTCAAGCACCTTTAATCCTTTCAAAGCCGACATCTCTATAATTGGATCATTTACGGAAATAAATACGCACTGATAGTATAACAGGTTCCTAAATTTTTGACTTTCCATAAGCTTCTAATGACAGATGATTGTTGAGTAAATTATGGATTAAGAAAGTTTTAACCTGAACCGTTTGAAGATTCCTTGATGATGTCATTCCCTACTGTTACTAATAAAAATCACTCCCTTCCAATAACCAAAAGAAAATGAGCACTTAAATGCACACTATAACCAAAGAAGTAAAAATTTAAATATTCTTCATGCGTTACACCAAAATGACAGTAATCGAGTCCAGACAGACAGCCTATCAAAAAACCGCAAGTAACCATTTAATAACAGACCAGCCAAGAAGGCAAATAAATTGCGAAAATAAAAAACGAAATTCTTAGAGAAAAGTTGTGAATGGCGGGACCTGTGTATGGACCTATTTGGCCGGGTACTGCCCGCGGGTACCTCGGAGGAAACATATTGGAGTCGCGCAACATACGTCCAACAGGTCGTTAGAAGACGACGATAAACTCGCCAGAGGCGGACGAGGCATTTGGCACTCTCCATATGCGTTTTAACTCTTTTTCCCTTTTATATGTTCGTGACCCTTTTTGGGGGTACAATCATTTGAAGGCTCGAAAGGGACATCAGCAACGCGCGTCCAACCGATAACTAAATAATTAGAAGAACCTCTTTAAATGGCGAACTTACACCAAATCCCTAAACTGCAAAGCACGCATTGCTGGCGTCTTAGAGAGAACATTAATAACGCTCTAAGATGGCTCCAGTGACAGTTGTTATTTAATATGGTTGTCAACACAGCACCCTAGAAAAGTAATTTGCAAGGTGTTTGGCTTACACGGACGTCTTTTTCCTAGAATTATCGCTAATCCACACCGTACTTGGAACGAGACTGAAAAACGACTTAATTCTAAGATTTTTGACGCGCCAGAACCGCCTCAAACGGAACCGTGATTTGTGCAACCTCCGACGATCTCTGAAAAATTAAGTACGCATTCATCTAAACGAACATGCCGTCCCCAACTCACCCTAAGAAGCATTAAATTTTTCTGTTCTGCAGAGAAGCAAAATTGGCCAAGAGGCTCATGACAGACGAGTAGGCTTGAGGTAGTACCTGACCAGCACACGTCATTATTCATCGCATACCAACTATGCTTTTCTCGCATTCTAGCACGAAGTTTCTCAACTTCTCGCGGAGAAAAATCAAAATCAAACACATCCGAGACGGAGCATTTTTGTTTTTACTCCACGCACCGCGATTCAAGGCAAAAGGCACTGAGACAGGATACACACTTGCACAGATATAAATTTCATAAATTCCATTCTAAAGATTTATGAAGACAAAGTTATAAATCCGTATGCAGGCAATTATTATAAAACGCAAACGGCGTGGTAATATTTGATATACGGCCTTGTCATACGCGACATGACAATGCGTCAGCGTGATGTATCAATTATATTCAGATGGGATTCGTTGTGTTGATCCTTGGGTTTGAAAAAGTGCGTTTCCGGCTGGGGCTCTCCTTTATTCACGGGTTGTTGATCGGTACCATTAATCAGTGATTTACTATTAGGATGAGTATGTGAGAGATTGTTCAGATTAACGGATAAAATTGCATGTAGAGAGCAGCCTGTCCCAAGGTAAGTTTTGGTTTTTTAAAGGTCAAAAAACTCATCATCGAGGACGTCCATGCGAACCTTTGAAAACTCAAAAACCTGCAAACTACCATCACTTCAAATCGGTGCGCATTTTTCCTGTAAACTATGCAGTTACGAAAAGTTCCGATTGGGGAGGAATATATCAGTCTAATTAGCCACGAACCGTGATCATGTGTGGTGATGATGAGAGGTCGTCACACAGCTCTAGGTAGTTCGGAGATTAGAATTAAAAGTTTATTATAAAAAGTGAGTCCGCAAGATCAGCCCAGGTAGATCAAAGAACCTGACAAGAGTTCTTCAGTTAGTTCTAGACGCGAAATCAGAAAATTTGCACAAAATCACTAAAAAGGTGCCAGAAGCGCCAAAATCAGTTAAGTTAACAATCTGCAAACAATTTGAATGTCGTCCTTAAGCCAATTCCGATTAGTAATCATCTCCATCACGATCCATCCACATGAACCAGAAATCCTGATTCCCATTACTTAACGTTGCTCCTAGGCGGAACACCTCGTAAGTTACTCTGTTATGGGAAGTTTAAGCGTGCAGTTCATTGAGTATTGATTATCACTTTAGCAGAAAATCTTTAAAATCTTCGAAATTGACACATAATTTAGACACAATGCAAGTGGATATCTCGAAGCACAATGTGTTGAAATTCAATTGAACAAGAAAGAAATAGAGTTTGACGTGCAACGCAAAGAGCTCGAGGAGCAGCAACAAATTCCTAAGTTGGACGAAGCCACAGCCGAGGATGAAATCAATTTAAATTATAGTGATTAAAGCTGCAGGAGATGCCCCAGATGCTTTATTGGGCGAAGCGTTTACTTTGTCGTTGATAGAAGAAGCTGTATCTGAAAATTTGGGCATGGAAGGAAAATGTAAACGATTTTGCATGTGATGAATCAATGATGTAATAATTGAATAAAAAAGGTTTATTTCCTTGAATTTGGAATTTTTAGCGTTTACGTAAATGTAGGTACAACGAATATGAAGTAAATAATAAAGTTTCAAAATGAAAATTTCCAAGCAAACTTAGTTATTACAGATAGATAAAGCATGAAATTGAGTATAAATAGCCGCAAAATAAAGTAGATAATTGAAGAAATGAATTAAAAAATGGGAAGTACCTGTAAAATCACTTTCTACAAGTGCTTATATGAGTTTGTTTCGTCAGCGCTCTTTCTCTAAATAAATTTGAATAATAAAGCTTTCATAGAAAAGGAAAGGCAAAAAACAGCAATCTTTGAAAATCAGTGCATAAAACACTAGAGTACTGTTAAGTGGATATTTCAGTAGTAATCACCGATAGAGAGAACCGAAAAAACGTAGGTTTCAAATAAGACACATAAAGATAAGTCTAATCAAATTAGTCGAATATCTGGGGATGTTTATGAACCAGAATATACGAAAGACAGGAAATATAAATACATATGTACAAAATCTTACGATGTAATCAATACCATGAGAATAACTCCAAAATGCGGGCTAGTTCAGGTTAAGCCCTTTGAGAGAAAAAAAATACTGTTTCTCAAGGAAGAAAAGGGTTTATTGTAAGTCACCTCTGCGTGGAATAGGGCTTTGAACTAAAACTTATACTTGAAAAAATTGATAAAAGGAAACCGAAGACTGGCAATATGTATTTGCTCAGCATTTATGTAGAACCGCTTAAACAGACACACTTAAGGTGATGGGCACGAAGTGAGCAGGAATTCCTCCCATAGATCTACTTATGGAAGAATGGATGGACATATACAGGGAAGGAATAAGTAGGGCTTAAAGAGATATTAGGGAAAAGTTGCTAGAAGTATGGCGGAGAAGATAGAATGAAGAAACAGGATTTACAATTAAAAAAATGCGAAACATTAAATGGTGGATTAAAAACAATGAAGGAGTTGGAGGCAGACCAATCCTTGTTCCAGTGCGGGGAGTAAGAAGGAGAAGCCATGACTAACTCGAAGATTTTGATGGGCGTCTTTGAAGGTCATTACAAAGGCGGTGAAAATCTATCAAAGATGTTCTATTATGGCAAGTTGGATCTCAAATCAAATATGATCATTTTTCTTCAAATCTGTCCAGGTTAATCAAGGATTCTGAATATTGTTATTTATGTTATAATAGATCAATCCAGATGACTCAGAAGAACTGGAAAACATTTAGAAGTTTTATTAAAAGATAGTTTTAATAGTCAGCCCAAAATCATGAAAGTTAAATAACTCTATAGCGGTTATTAAAAAGTCTGGAAAATATTTCTTAACAAAAATAAAATGTACTGAGTACTACAACCTCTTCTAAATCTAACATAATCTGTACTCTCTTAAGACCTGTTCTGGTTACCTAGTCGAAAAGCCATGAGCCGCACATTGGAAACTTATAAACCTAATAATTTTTTTTTTCCTAGGAACTGATAGTTATCCTGGTAATTAAAATACTTAACTTCCTTCATATTGGATGTTTTAGATTGAATTCCCCAGTAATAATCTCTAATCTGATGGTTGCATTACTTCGTATGTGCGCTGATGGGTCAGAAGTCCGTGAGATTAAAGATTGCACATTTACATAATCCCATCCTAATTATGTCGAGCGGGTTGACGGTTATTGGCGTTAATCAACAGATACGAAATTAATTAATAATCGCGGAACTTGATGGAAAATTATGCGGTGTCGTTTATTTGACGTCCATGCAGGTCCGTTCACATGAGACACGATAATTTGTCTGCACTGTAAATTGTTTCTATTTGAATAAATATACATGAATAAATAGGCTTCTTTGCCATCTAGGACAACGTGCAATTAAACATGACTTTCCAATCGTCGTTTATTGGAGAGATGAACCTCTAGAGGGTTTAGGTTAAAAATGATGAAGACCTAAACTTAATCCGTCAAAGAATTGAAGGTATGATATAATAAACGAGTCTCAGTGTGCCTCAGGAAGGCGGGATGCTCACGAAAAGCGATGACCTATAATTACCGGTGAAACTTAAAACAAACAAGCGCTCGTTGTCTGTGTGATTTGGCTTGTTGAAAATTGGACTCCAAAACTGATCACGACCCGCCGAGTTCTTGAGTTCATTAAATCACCGTCCAATCATGTTATTGAGCCCCAATAACAACCTTCAATCAACCCGCAAACTTTCCGATATTTCCTCCTGAACTTCGTTTTTGATTCATCAAATTAATTCATTAACAGCGACAGTGATGATCGTATCTAAGCCGCTACAGATCTTGTCACGTAACTTGGAACGTAGCTCATAAATGTGAATGGCTTTCGGCTGAAAATGAGACAACCTCTTTTCGGCCTTCAAACCTCTAATTTCAGACGATTTCGTGATTTGGGCAAATGATGGGTTGGCCGGCCTAGATGCAGAAGGCCGTAAACACATACTTTTCATATTCTCAACGGGACTTTGTAAATAAGTCCTTAAAGATCAGTTTCATATGCCATTCCCTCAGTTTAGCATTTAAAGTAAAACAGTTTATGATACCAACTTTCATCTTTGGTTGAAACAATGTAAATTAGAAACCAACAAATTATTACGTATTGGTTCATTGGGTATCCGTTCGAGGCATGGCTGAATTATCTGGGCTAACATCTTGTTTCAAGCAAGGCTTCATTTTTTTAGGTGAAAACCAATTAGACTTTACCAATTAGCGGCTTATTTATGGCGAAAATTTAGCTCAAGGAGACAATGTAATAGATACGTATAATGAAGTTGTCTTATTGAAAGTTGTGTACTAAGGTGAGTCCAAAAAATGTGCAGGTATCAAAGTAATGTACATTGGATACGTCGCAGGTGGAAAAATCTTGAAAAACTTGCATAGAAGCTGCTATGGTGCTCTTTGCACTGGCAGATGAGTAAAGGGTCATCCCCGGAATTAGTCAATGATTTTCAAAACTTTCCACTGCCGAAGTAGTCTTCGGATGTTTGTAGTCAGTTTAAATTTTCCCTTGAATCCTCCTTAATGCACTAAGTTTCTTGATTTTTGACTCTCTAAAAAACAGAAATGTGCAATACAACTCGGATCACTCTTGGGCTAATTTTTTAATCCAGAAGGTCGTCTTCGAGATTTTTGACTAAGATTAACCGATCTTCGCCTAAAATATCTAGGTTTCTTTCTTGCGAATTAGACATTTTTTGTATGCGTTGTTCCTGAATTCAGACTTATATTAATTTCATATTGTCATCAGTGTAGTCAGAATGTTATTCGAGAAGATTGATATTGATGAGGCGTCGATCTAATTTGAGCCAATTTTGAAGTTAGCTCTGCTTATACAGCGTCGTTAATGTTTCAAATTTCTAGTGTTAGTTCGGCTAGTGATTTTGACGGGAGAATAGTGTTGGAAACATCACTTTGAAGTTTGTCAATATAAACACGTCCTTCATATTTTCATACATGCACCATTACAACCCATCTCGTGGGTCGATTCAATATGGCCGCTGCAAAAGAAAAAAAAATAACAGCCAATCGTGTAATCAGCAATACAAGGCATGACTTGTAGCCGGTCGTGTAAAACAACGTGCCACAATCAAATGGTCTACCTAGGCTAAAAGTGTAATTGAGTACTAAATCATTTGTCGCAACCCGAGATCGGTACTCGCTTATGGTACGCCTGTATGACCACACACCCTTGCTAATTCTTAGACTGATGAATATCGGGGGCTTGGGTTTCTTGTTACCGAACTTAATCTGGATATGATTTTTCTTCAAACGACTATTAATTTAGATTTCTTGTTATTGTGACTTTCAAATGACTGTTTCGAGTGCACTGGAATGGAATCTTAAAACTACAAGAGAAAATGTCTTCTTTGCCTAGACCTCGCTTCATAAAATGAGCAAATCTTCTTCGAGTGTCACTCGAGCTGAAACGTTTCAAGAAGTGCACACGACTTATTCATCAGTTTGCCAATCTCGAAGACATACACACGAGTACTTTGCCGTTTTCTTCCGCATGTGCCTCGCCATGTTTATAGTCAGAGAGCAAAGATTGCTATGACAGATGCATCGAAGCCCAGTGGCGGATATGTTTATCGAAAAAATGGGAATATAGATTTTTTTTAAAGTGCTAATCATTTGGCATCCAAAACAGCGTCTTTAAGAAACCTCATTAGTCTCAAAATCTTATGGATATCGAGGTATCTGAGGCACCACTATTCGACTTATCTACGACCAATTTTGATTTACTCTATAGACGGTTCTACTTAGGACAGTCTTCCCGTTCTCTAAAAGTAAAATTCAATTTAGCAGCTTGAATGACTAAGGGGGCTAGCAGTGCTAAAACAGTTTTAAATTTCCTCAGGTCACTCAATTATTCAAAACGGATTTTCTGCCTCCATGATTGCTGACTTAAGTATCTCAAGAAATAGTATGTTTTCTTCTGTTTGGTCCTAGACCAACTGCTAATTCAGTTCTGACTTAAATTAGCAGTAATTAAGTACCTAGAAAGCCTCTTAAGATCATTTTTTGTCTCTACGATCAAGTTCAATTAAGCACTCTCAAAAACTTTTAATAAAAGCGATATTTTTGGCCTAATTTTTTGAACAAATTAACTTGAATTAGAAAGATTTAAAATTAAGAAGAAAATACTATTAAAAAAATGATCGTGTGTGTGATGACCGAAAAAGATCTACTGCAAATGTCTAAGTTCACTTGCATTGAGTATTTTGAAAAATGTTTGAAAAAAATGATTTAATGTTAATCGCTACCCCAGAAATAGAGTTTTTATCTAAATTTTTATAAGTTTTTCACTGTGTGTTCCAAAATTTGGAAATACTTGTCTTCTTAACTTCCAACATATAGCTTGATCTCAGCAAAGTTGCAATTTAGGACTACATTTGGTTCCTCACTTGAATTTTCAAATTCCATGTTGTGTGAATCACTTCAATATCTTATTTCAATTAATGCAGGAAATAACTATCTAGAATATCTCTCTTTTAACTCCATAGCTTAAGTACTACACTACTAACTGTGAAATCTGAGGAGGACGGAACGGAACAGCCCGTCAGGTGAAAAGTTAGTAGGACGCGACTAAAAGTAGGATTTTATGCCTTACTAGACCATGAAGTTTTTATTTTTTCTCTACCCTTTTCAGTCTTCTTCATATCCGGAAGATGAACGATAAAGATGTAAATTCAAGTTTTCAGAGTTTACCGCTTTGTAAATAATAACAAAATGGGTTATATTATACTTTTTAGTATTCTTACTGGATATTCTTCTGAACATGTCTTTGACACTTTCTCTGCTTGTGAAGTATTCAACTTATATTTTTCCTGCGTCTTAGAATTTTTCTATCTCTTAATTTTTTGGCACAAAATTTGTCCCTTTCATCAACTTTGCACCTTGAACTGTCCCTTTCCCTAGTGCTCTGCGTCTGAAATATCGTCTCTTCCCGAGCTTTCCAATAGCTTCACGCACTTAACAAATTGAACTGACCTGACCTGAAACTTCTTCTAGTTTTAGCATTTTTCATTAAATTTTACGTGACATTTTATCACTTCCCACTAACATCGCTTAAATCAAGCAGCAGTAATCATCATAACAGGAAAATATCCGAGGCAGCGCTACCAAGAATTGTTGATCGTTTTGATGCACACCATAAGAGAAACAAACCGTTAGAATAATTGTTTTTTAAGTCGCAGGGAATGATCCTGTTTGTCTAAATAGAAATTCTTTTTTCGTAAACTATAACTTTTTACGACGCATTGCATTGTGTACACAAATCGGTTGGTTTTACGTTTTAATAACAATTCGTCTCGATTTCAAGGAAAGTAATTCGAAAAACGACTTTACACCGTCCCTGGGAGCATGTTAATTCCACGGACCGCCAATGAAATAAAAGAATAAATATGCGAATTGGATTCTGTTCATGATTGTAATTGAACGACCTCACCAGGAGTTTTGCACGTTTTATTAACGGCAGGATTGAAATTAAATCTACTAACTGTAATACGATCTGAAAAAGAAAGATACCGCGTACACTTGTGGGAATTCTTTCTCATTGAAATACTATAGTTTCTGTTTCAAATAGGGATTTCATTTTTCCTCAAACAAGCTATGATTAAGAGTCATTCAACGTTTCAATGAGGATATTGACCAGACTTTCATCAGCTAATCTGAACTTAAAGAATAATTAAATTTATATAATCAGATAATTTTACGGTATTTCATTGAGCCCCCCATAAAATCGGACATTTGCGCTGGTAAAAAAACCAAATTTAATGTCGACTTGAATTTATACTACTTCGGTTTTATTACACCAGAGGGCTGTAAATGCAAATTTCGCAAACGTCTTGTTAAAGATTTTATTTCCTACTGTAAATTATACGATTTTATATTTTATTATACGTGTTAATCGTGTGAGAGCTGTCCGCAGACGTCCGTCGACGTAAATATACCAAGATGCACCTGATAACGTAATCGTTGCTTGACCTAGAAAAAGTAAATCTTTTTGATGATGCCACAATGATTCATTGAGATTTTTCGACCTAAATGTGGCCATAGGAATTTATATGTATCCTGTGTTAAAGCTGACTTATCAATTATTCCTTTGCGGTTGAATTTAATACCCCGAACAGCAGCGGACATAATAATGAATTTTACGATTGCATTGTTTTCGGTTAGCAACAATGCAGCCAGAAATGGTCATTAATCATCAAATATCTAAAATTCGAAATTATTTCTAAGAACATTATATTTCTCATGAATGGGATTTTCAAGGTTGACATAAATATCTATTACTTCATCATCCATTTAGTCATTAACACCACCATTTAGATAGATTTCTGAGTCAATTCTAAGAGCTTTTAGGAATATTTTTGCGGTAATTTTATGATTATTTAGATTAAATTTAGATAAAAACAAAAATCAAAGAAACGGAACTTATTAATACGAAACGCACATTGGCTCCATTCGTGGTCTCTTTTAAGTTCGTTTGATTTTTAATTGATAAAGTTTGATGCATTTAGGGTGAGGAAATGCCTATTTACTTGACGAAATTTGAACAATTTCTGAAAATAACTTAATTTTACTTTAGTCTTAAATTTCTGAACGAAAGGTTTTGTTGAGGGTCGGTTCTATTCTTCTGGCTGTTTTTCTCTGGATCTTCTTCATAATTAAATGCGCCCATTCTCTCGTGTGTTAAAATCACTCGTCAATAAAGATGTGTTTTACTCGCTTAAAATATAACGCTGTGCAATAAAAAATTAAAGGAACATTTAACTGTTTTTAACCTGAACTAACACATGAAATATTCATAAAATGTCGAGGGTGTAAAGTAGTTTGTTGCTATGCTGTTGCCTCAGGGTTTAAAAGCGAAGATCCAAAAGCCCTTTCTTTTTGTATCTTACTCAACTTCCATGGCACAAAAGCTTCTTGCATCACTCTCCACTGCACCCTTTAATAAGGAAAACCATCAAAGGAAACATGTAATTATAACGGCACAAGGTACCTTGTTAGGCATCTCGTACTTATTTCCCCCTTTCCTCTGTATATTTATTTAATGAAGCCCTGTTTATTACAGAGATAATTATAATGTCCAAGACTTAATAATATAAATTATAGGGCTCAGTGCTGTGAAAAATCAACGAGTGATTAACATTTTTGAATGCAAGTTTGTCTGGACATGAGAATCCGGTTTTGATTCTCAGTTAATTACGAAATGTAAAAAATGGGAAAATGTATCGAAATGGAAGAAAGTATGGCAAACATGCGAGAATGCCAGTGAGAATGGGAGTTGTACACAAATGGGGAAAATGTATTAAAAATAGAAAATATTGACAAATACTTTACAAAATTGCATGCGGTATACAAAATTTGAGGTAGCTGTTCACCCCTTGATTGAATATTTATTTTTTTATTTAATTATTGTTTGGAATATTCTTAAGGTAGGGAATATTGAGCCATAACAACAACTTCTCTGGTTGTAGAATCAATTGTCCCTACAGCCCACTTGTCTTGCGAAAGAACCGAAAATCAAAGAAGATAAAATCTGTCCTGTATCTCGATGCAAAGGCATGTTTCCCCGAAAGACAACATCGTAAATTTGCCAGCGTTGAATTTTATTATGTATTTTTATGGCTTTTTGATAACGCGGTGTGCTGCAGGTACAAGCACATATTTTCGAATTTTTCGACTTTAACTGGTCGAGATTTTTTGATTTTGTTGCTTGTGAAATTGACAGAAAACGAGCGTTAAATAAGCTTTTGAAAACAGGCCGAAAAAGCGACGAAAATATGTATCTTTATAGATTAATCTAACAAATTTGTATGTAAATATATGATTTGAAATGCAAGAAGGTCGAATAATTTAAACCTGAAGCAACTTGAGTGATTTGAGCAATTTGACCGAATTGGCGTAAGTAGTAATATGAATTTACGTGAGGAAATTAAAGTAAGAAAGAACCATAAGAGAAAACCTTAACGCACATACATGTGAACCTAAGTGAAAATCAGATTAATCAGATCAATGAACAACTTCTAAATTCGACCACGTTAGGTTCTGCTTTTGTCTCCAATTTAAAACATAGTTTATTGTGGATACAATAGACGCATTCAGAGAATTTATACCAGTCGAACACTGACCGCTTGAAATTTGAATTCGCTGACTGCTTTTTGGTTCATAATTTCATTTGACCAGCACTTTGTGGAAATTGAAGACTCAAAATATTAACTTTCCAACGTTATACACTTAAACGCTTGTTGTCAACATTAGAGCAAAATGCAACTACTGCAGTATGCAGTATACAACTAATGCAGCCTTGCAGCGCTGTTGCTCATTGAATGCACCCCAAATGATAATTCCTAAAGGTCAGAATTAAAAGTTTAGTTATTTTTCAGATGTTAGAAACGAGTTTCATTCTTGTCTACCCTTCTAAAATAATTTTCTACATGTAAATTCTTCTCACTTCACAAATTAAATATGTCTTTATAAATTAATTAGGTCCATTTTTTTAAAATTAAATGAACCCTTGGAGTCAAAATTGTTCCACTAATTTTGATATAAATTTCAATTCTGAGGTGCCTCAATTTTCAATAAAATACCCATATTCTGAACTAGCAACATGAATTTTCATAAAATGTTAAGATGTCAATATTGCTTCTTGTCTGTTGCGTCTTTGGTTTCGAATATAATTTTTGATCGGAACTGATAGCAGAAACTTTTTGTTTTTGTTGCATGTGAAAATGAAAGAAAAAGAGCATTAAATAAAATACGGAAAAAGTTCAGCAAAATGTGCAACTTTCTGGAATAATCTGACATATTTGTAAGTAAATGCATGATTTGAAAGGCCAAGACACTTAATAATTTAAGGCTTATTGCACCCTGGTGCTTGTATTTTTACTAGATTTTCCATTTTTCCATGCATCTGTTAATATTTCAATTTAATTTTCGGTTTTGTCCCCTAAATAAAACCCAAATGTAAATTTGACTAATCGCATTTATTTCGTATTTTTTATGTATTCAAAGGCAAAGGCGATAACATTGAAGTCATGTACAGAATATTTTTACAAAACTTTGTCTAGTTTACAATAAATATAAAATTAGGATTATTCGCTAAAACCGTGTTGTAAAATGTACAAAATCCAGTCTTTCCAACGTTCTTAAATAAATAATATACAGCGGCTATATACATCAGAAATATACATCATTGTAAGTTTTATACTCGGACACGCCTCCGAGTTGACTATATATCACAATAAACGGCAATTGCACTATATTATGTATACATAAACAGTCAATCTACAAAGTATTATCACAATTTTCTTGACATTAGGAAAGCTAACCCCAGTAACAGGGTCAGATGTGAATAGCTACAGTTCGAGGGCCTTGTTGGCCGGGGGGATTCGGGGGTTGCCCCCTCCCACTGTGCCTGTGCACGTGGTGGTGCACATGGGGTGTGCGCACTGAATTATGTCTATGATTGTTCGGAACATCTGGAAGGGCATACCTGAGTTTTTCCCAGAAGAGTTTGTCTCCCCATTGAAGGTAATAGTTGGTTTTTAGGTAGAGTCTTATATCCGGGTCCAGATCTTTTTGGGGTACCTCCCCAAGGAGGATCACTATAAGTCTACGTCGGCGATCGCGCAGCACTTGGTGATGTGCCGATTTGAACTCGAACCGACACCATTCCGATTTGATAAAATTGTCCGATAGGACCATGATAGTCCTCTTGGAGGACTCCACTGCTTGCACTATACTGTCCGCGAGAAACGCACCCACAGGATAGTCACGGTAGTGTAGACACAATTTGTAGTGCGGTTCTAGTGCTGGAGCCAACACTTCGGCCACCCAACCCTCGTCTTTCGAACTGTAACTCACAAAAGCATCGAACAATTTATCTCGATCATCCCGATCGACATTAGAGGGTCTTTGAAATACCCGAACCCCGAACTTCGAGTGCAGCCACACCCGCACTTCTTGCCTGAACACGAACAGGACCAGCGTCAACATCACTATCACCGCGAACACAGCAAGAGTTATCACTAGAAGTGGAAGATAGTCTTGGATAATTGGCTTCTTAATTATAGTTTTGGTTGCTGTCAAGTTTCCGTTAACACTATTGTCGATACTGGCAGCACCGGTACACTTGGTAAAGTTTTGAGTTATGTAGAAACCTAGCTCTGAGCTATCTGAGTAGATTTCATCACTATAATAGTCTATTTCTGTGGAGTTGAACAAACACCGCACTTTTGATATATCCTGAACTGCGTCTCCTTTGATCATCCATTCGCGTAACTTTTCCGTGAACTCACAATCACAGCTCCAAGGGTTGAAGGCTAGGGTTGCTTCAATTAGGGTATTGGAGAGTGTCCAAATGTCCAAGGTCGTGAGTCTGTTATGATCAAGCCTCAACACTTTCAAATGTCTCAATCCTTTGAAAGTGTCATTTTCTATAGTAATCAATCGGTTTCTCTGTAAAAACACCTCTCGCAGCTCCTCTAAGCCCTCAAACTCATACCCTTTAAGGACGTTCAAACGATTTCCATCCAAATGCAACGTCTCTAATTCTTTCAGTCCATGGAAAGTTCTATTTTGGATTTCTTCAATGTTTGAATTGTTGAGGAATAGAATCTTCAACTTTTTTCTTCCAATAAAAGCGTGGCTATTCAATGACCTTAGATCATTTCCATCAATGTATAATTGGGTGGCATCCATTGGAATCAAATCTGGAAGTTTGTTGATGTATCCGCTATTACTGCAATCTACAACGTTGGCGTTCCAAGACTGATCATGGTAGCACGTGCAATTTGTGGGACAGGTCATTTCACAATCACAAGCATCAAAGTCGCAGCAATGGCACAATGCAAAACAGTGTGATTCGTAGGTGCAGAGAAACTGATAAGGGGCAGCTTCAACTAAAGGAACATAAGTTCTTCCTCGGTTATACAGAAGTTGGCAGTAGATGCTCTCCAAATCCACAAGTTTTGGTTGAGTTCGAGCCTTGTTGACAGAATTGACTTTTTGCAGCCACTCCATAGTACAATCGCACCTGTAAGGATTGCCGCCTATATAAAACTCTGGTAAATCTTTTTCAGGGGGTACTGCAGAGATTCTCAAAGAATTCGGATCGAGACTGGTAATTTTGTTGCCAAACAAATCAACCCTAGTCAAATTTGGCTTCTTGAAGAAGGAGTAGGACTGCACTTTGGAAATCAAATTGTCATTCAAAAAAAGCACTTCCACACTATTAGGAATGGCACTTCCTGTGATTTCAGTCAGTTTATTGGAACTAGCGTCGAAGGTGCTCAAAGATAAAGTGGACTCGATTTCAAAGTAATTTCCCAGTTCCTCGATTTGGTTGGAGTGTATGTCCAACCAATGGAGCCTCGTAGGGATTAAAGCATAATCGAACCACTTCAGCCGGTTATCGGAGATGTTCAACCACACCAGACTCGGCAATTTCGCGAACAATCCTTCAATGTCAGTTAAATAGTTCCCGTCGAGCCGAATGGCCTGTAAATTAAGGTTGTTGTCGAAAGTGCCGGCGGTCACTTTCTGAATCTTGTTGCGTGAAAGGTTTAGGATTTTCAGCGAGGCCATTTTATCGAAGATTCCCTTGGAGATATTACCGATGTTATTTTCAGTCAGCCTCAACCCGTACATATGCTTCAAATCACTGAAAGTCTCGTTATTTATGGAATCTATGTGATTCTCCCCTAAATCCAAATTCTTCAGCAAGGGAACGCTCCTGATCACCTCCGGTACTTGATGCAGCTTATTTCCATTTAAATGAAAATCCTGAAGTCCCGAGCTATTTTTCAAGGCCTCTTGATGGATCCATGATATTCTATTGTTATCCAATGAAAGTAGGGAGAGCACAAACAAACCACTAAAGGTATCAGCTTCAATCCGAGTGAGCCTATTGTTGGTCATGATGAGCGTATGCAGGTTGTAAAGCGCACTGAAAATGTTTTCAGGAACACTCTCCAGGAAATTATCATTGAGTCTCAATATTTGCAAACTATAGAGATCACGGAATACGCTCTGTTCTAGCCGAGTAATCCTGTTATAACTGACATCGAGCACAACAAGCCGCACTAGTCCTGCAAACGTTGCAGTATTGATCCACTCCGATGTTAACTCGTTATGAGATAAATCGAGCACTAACATTTGCGTGAGTTCGCTGAATAAACCAGGCGCCAGCACATTTATCGAGTTATTTTGCAGGTACATCTCCCGTAAATCTCGAGTATCTCCGAACAACTCAGGGGGCAAATTTACAAGACGATTATCCGATAATTTCAAGATATGAAGAGCTGTCAAGCCTTCCAGAGCTCTATCGGCTACCGTTGATAATCCATTACCCTGCAAATACAACTTTTCCACTCTATTGAGACTAGAAAATGCTCCTGATGGAAGGGAATCAATATTGTTCCGAGACAAGTCCAGGATCTTTAAATTAGTCCCGCATTTCTCAGAAAAGCTGCTAGAGAAGTGAAAACTGGACACCTCCCTTAGGCGATTTTTAGTCAAGTTCAGCACCTCGAGAGCGTATAAGGGGCATAAAGCCCCTTCAGGAATGCTCCACATGTTATTCTCCCCTAAGTCCAATCTTTCAAGCAGGCGCAGCTCCTCAGAAAAAGCATTGGGGCTTATGTCCAAAGCCATAGCACTCCAGTCAGTATTATGGGTCTTTAAGGTCAAATTTCTAAGTTCCTTCAACCCTTTAAACGCTCCATCAGAAAGATTTCCAATTTTGCAGTACTCAATGCTCAGCTCCTTTAATTCAACCAAAGACTTGAAGCTCCCGGCTTTTAATGAACTTTGGAAAAATAGAGCATCAGAGCACTCAAGGCGGAGTCTCACTGTGTGCTCAGGTTGAATTTCGCTGAAATTGGTGTGCTCGAATTCGCTATTGATGGTTCTGAGTCTGCACACCAACGCTACGTCATCTTCGTCGGATGATGAGTCTACTACTAGCCACTTGCACTCATCCGGTGCTTGGTAGAGTAAGGTTTTGCTCAGTGAGGCCGAAAACACCCCGAAGATGACCCCGAATAACAGGAACCACAACGGGGAAGTTGCCATTTTGCAGGTTTAAGTCACTGGTTATCCATGTGGAAGCATTCTTGGAACCACTAGCACCGTCTCACTTTGAGTCTTTCGTAGGAACCGATCATGGGTACTACTTAGCGATCTTTTGAGCGCAGAGAGCACGTGCCCTACTGTCTCGCAACGATACTCCTCGGGAACTGACCGGCTGAGTGAAGGCCACGAACTCTTCGGTTCTGTCGGGTACCCCCTTCCCTTTTAACGTTGTTCTTCGGTTAGTGCCAGTAGAGCCATGGTCGATGGTAAAGGTGGATGGCAGGTGTTGCCAAGTTTACTCGGATTTCTTGACAGGTATTTCAATAGCAGTTCTATATTCGACTAGGTACTAAATTTTGTTACTGCACTTAGCTCTGTGACTTATATATTCTTGAGCCAATCTAAAAACTAGGTAGTCATAGTTGTAGGAAAAGTTTGGTACTACCGCAAACAAAGGTAGGATCAAACTTCATTGGGAATTGTTGTCGAAGCATTCCCCAATGTTTAAATTTTGACTATGTTTTCTTGCAATGACTACGTGCTGAACGAGGAATGGATAGTCAAATTTTAAGCGTTGGTACAAAATTTACTACATCACAAATTGTTTTTTTAAACATACCCTAAATTTGTTGCTGAAGCTCGAACTTAATCACTTAATCTTAGTTCAATAACTATTCATAGATCAGACATACATATAGTCATAGATCTGGGATCTATCTATTCCTCGTTTAATTGAATTAAAATAGCAAAGTGATAGTTACAGTTCGGACAAGAAAAAATTGTGGTGAAGTGGATTTTTTATTCTTCCAATATTTCTTACTAAAACTTTTGCCATATCGGACTTTCAATAGAGAGTCGAAATAGAAAGATAGATAATTATAGCGGCAAATTTATTCTAAATAGATATGGCAGAAATTTCAACCATCAAGATTTGTTCCTGAGCTATTTATTATCTATTTTTCTGCTATGACCATATGAAGAACGCGGACTAGCTGGTCAGAATTAATGGTTCAGTAACGAATCTTGGTGGTTTGAAATTTTTGCTTCTGCTATTGCTTTCTGCCATATTTTCTACTATCTTTTTAATTAATCACTCACTATGACTATCGATTTTTCTACTTCGATTATTTATTAATCGTGAAGTAAATAGCTGTAATTTGGGGATGTGGGGTAATAGCTATTCATGGGTCGAGGATCGATAACAAATCTTGGTAGAGTACATAGAGAACATTAGAAAATTTCATTTATAGTTAATTTCTGAGTAGTAAAGAACAAATTTAAACAAATTAAAATGATTACTCTAGTTGTTACACAGTTATAATTCGAGCTTCAGTAATAAACCTCGGTGGTTTGAAATTTTCGTTTCTCTATGTCAAGTTTTTAGTAAATCTCAAACTATGACCACCTAGTTTTCTACTGACTCACTATCGAATACGGAGCAGGTAGTAATAATTTAAGAATTGCTGACACTGGAAGAGCACGTTTAAAAATTCCTTTCCTGTTCTATTATTTTTTATATTTAAATGTAAAATCATAATAATCAATTTTTGCCCCATGAGCATTTATTGAGAGAGGAGGAGATGGTCAAAGCGCGAAGTTCAGTTCCCAACCTTGCTGGAGCGCGCGCGAAATTATCATTTCTGTTCTTAAAAATTCTATTCGCGAACTTCTTCAGACCATGACCATTTCATTTTTCCACCTGTTATTTGCGCTCTTCCTGAAGTTTCCACATTGTAATGCCTTCCCCGAGGTTCCGAAAGGGGAAAGCTGCCAGAAACTTGGCATCACTGCCGTATATTCAGGCAATTTCGTGGTTACCGCAGAGTCGGTAGCATTCACAAAAAACACCTCGCCAAACACCGACTGCAGGTTCTGTAGTTTTTCAGGCCTTACCTGCAGGTTTGGGACCTGAGCGGAATATCTGGTCCTCAACGCAATTTTACTGCTTTAATGTGCCACTAATTTACCCATTTATGAGTAGAGATATAAATAAGTCAGAAGTGTTGAATGTAGCACTATGTTTTATTCAAATCTAGTCAAGAATTTCAAACTTGTTCTGTGAAGGTAAAACGATACTTTCCGATACAGGACGCGATAGAACCGAAACTAACGGGAACCTATTGGTAATTTATTACTGTCCATCAGGTCATCAGCATTTAGGGTTGACAATTTACCTGCAGATGGTCAATCAGTTCGGAGAAAAATGGTGTGTTTTTTCAGGCAAAACCCTTCATTTATCTTTCTTATAATGAAGATCAGTTTAAACGGCTTATCATTTAAGAGAAATCTTCTCAATATGCGGCAGGATTTAAGTCGCGAAGAGAAAAAAAATGATTGACAGTGTTTGCTTAAAAATTTACATAAATCCTGCTGCAGCTTTAATGATTAAAACGATGCAAAAAGTGGTGCAACTAATTAAATCAGTTCCATATTATCCGCAAACGCGCATGTATTCTATCAAAGAGAAAGCCTTATCGCAGTAGAAATTTTTATTCCAAATAGAGTCTTTTTTCTTCCTTTTTAAACGATCTTATTCCAACCGAGTGCGTTTCGGTAGGAAATGGGATTATTTAGTGGCCCGGTGTGTGCCCAAATTAATTTGCCACCTTTTTAGAATTGTATCGATACAATTTGTTGGTATTGAATGAAACAGCTGCTGACTTTCTAATTTCGGGGGTCAAAAGCGGCAAATCAAACTGTCACTTAGGTGTCTTTTGAGGCCTTCCAAGGTGGGTGAATGGCCTCGTAACCCCTGTTGCGAATGAGGGAAAAAGACATGAAAATGTGTAGAAATGAATTTGAGGACCAGTTACAAAGTTGGCGTTATCTTCGTGAAATTGTATTATGCAAGTTGTTTCTATAGCAAAATGAGCGAATGGAGCTGAAAAATTAATGTGAAGAATAAAAATTTTATTACTATCTCGTACCAGTACTCTTCAAAAGTTTAAAAATTCTTTCTTCTAAACAATTTTTGCTTCACACTTTTCTCTTAAACTGCTTTTTACAGTGATGAGGTTTTTAGTTTTTTTTTAGTTGATTTTTTACTATTATTTTATTTGGTGGTTACAAGTCCGGATAACATTGGAAATTTTGCCACTTTCACAATACCCAACATACCAAAAATCAGATAATTTTCTGAATGATCATTTATTAATTTTTTGTTGTTGCTGTCTCTCACCTGAAAATATGTATTCTATCCGCCTCTGTTTTTACCAGCTTGAAATCCATGTTTTTCATATTACAAAGAATCCTCACGGCGCTCAATTCACCATGTGTCATTATACTGCTGCTGCTTATACTGTGCTCAATACACAGTAAGTCATTAACGCATCATAATGTTTTTAGATCAAGCAATTCTCAGAAATTATATACGATTTTTTGCTCTCTATCTCAATTCGAAATTATATCCAGCACTTAAATTTCTGCTTTACTATATCTACAGAATAAGTTTTCAAATTACAGTGAATCTTTACATCGTTCAATATACTTTAAGATATTGACTAAGTCATTGAGCGTATCACAGCCTTTTAAGATCCATCTATATTTTTTGAAGCTTTGTTATTACTTTGAAATTGTGTTCTGTACTTCTCTGCTTTCACTAGATTGAAATGCTTTTTTCAATTACAGACATCGATGGGACTTTTATTATTTTTAACCAAAGAAATTTTCCAAATCTCTCCCTTTCATTTTTAACTTTCGGCCTACTTGCCACGCCTTTGCTTTTAATGTGCTAATTGCAAATTTTTTATATCATTCAGAACTCCATAGCACTCGTTAAACGTGCTACAAAAACCATTGGCGTATTTACAATTAATTATCAATGTTTTGCTTGGACACATGTCCAATAACGAAAGTTCCTATATATCTATTATACCCGGATCATCCGGTGGAACGAGGAAAGCTAAACAGAAAAAATGGAGTATTTGTTTTGGATATCTATGTCCACAAGTATTTACTGCAGTTAACAAGTAAACGTACTTAAATTGAAACATGGGACGTATTGAAACTATTAGAGCATTTATTTGAAATAAAAATTCTTACCCTAAATGTACTCTACGAGTGTTTACTCAACATGAGAGTCTGGCACTCTCAAGTCAATAAAACAATTACTTGATGGAAGTGGAAGCTTTAATTCAATACCATATTTACTTAGTAGGAAAGTAGAGAAAAGTACAATGAAGAAATTGACATTCTTAATTGAGGAAAATATATCGTCTTACGAATATGCCAATAAACCTAGCAATATTCAATATTGCATATTAATATTTGGTTCAAGCCTTTTCTTTTTACTGCGTAAAATCAAATAGAAAAAGCATTGTCATGGAGACATGGAAAGTGGTGTGGTAGATGCATGCATGAAGATTCAGATCGAATTGTTTATCATACATACATTTGTTTATCTACTTACAATAATAGGTGACAGACGAATGAAATATCAAGCAGCTGTAAACTAAGCATGGAAACACCGCGATGAACGTGTCTTCGGCAATCAACGACGACTTTGGCCAGGATGGTTCCCAGCATGTCCTAAATAACCGAGCCCAAGAAAATGTCTTTTGTCTTTTGCTTGATATATGGCCGAATAAATTTTTGTGTTCAATAGCTCCCGGGTTTAAAGACATCCCATTAATGGTTATTTAGCTTTTGTCCGGACTGGACTTTTTCTGTTTGGGCCGCACGGTTACATGACAGTAAATTTTTGGCTACTTAGCGGAATTTTTTCGCTCACTCGCTTTATATGGCCACATTTTAAACCTGCCTCCATATTTTAATCCCGTCGTTATGTAAATGCCCATTCAAAATAAGATTTTATAGGGCACTACATTAAAGGTTGCGGCACTAATAAATCGTTGATTGTTTCCGGGCGATTTGTCCCCCCGCCCAAAATTCAAATGAATCCTCAGCAAGGATGATGGTCAATGTATTATTCACACCTAATTTATAAACTGTTGTTTCGCCTTGATCAGAGCGTCATTAATAATTATTATTGATGAACTGCATTTTTGATGTCCCCACTCGATACCGCACTCCCACACCATCTTCTCTTGAATTAATTGGCCATTTATTTTTCTCTTCTCTCTATGTATTGCCTTATTTGGTCATCTAATCAACGCACATTAAAAAGATATTCACTTCCACGAAAAACCACAACATTTTTCCCAAAATCATGTTTTACAATTTAATAAACCCCGACATTATTCACGCTTTGACACGGGACAAACGTTGAAAAATCACCCCTGAGCAGTAAATCACAGATTGACCACTGGGCGTACCCGACTTCCCATATTGCCTTTGATGTGGCAAAACCCAAGGGTTTACCTGTCTTTGAACAATGTTCGAAAAGCAATTAGTGTCTTTTAAGAAAGCCATTTGTGATCCGATGGGTTGTAAATCTGTTCGAATGAGAGGCGGCATTGAGTTAAAATTTCAATATTTTTAGTGAAGATCGTGGGTTCCACTGTGAAGTCAAATTTGTAACAAAGACAAAATTGGTAAAGTAATGTAAACGAATTTGAAACTTGCCGGATCTCAGAATTTTCGTTGGTTTCCCAGAAGTTCTTCATAATATGAGAACATTAAAATGAATAATAGTTAGAACCAAAAGAGTACAAATTGAAGAAGTAATTAAAACAAAATTCTGGTGCTAAAAGCATTATGCTAGATAAAATGACATGTTGTACAATGAGTGTTGTAAGGGTTCTTTATGTAACCAGGTATGAATATCATGATATTCTGGTTAATCAAATAGTTTCCATCGAAATGTCGAAATCGAAGCAGCGCGTTGACCAATTCCACCGTTTCCATGGAATTTATCAAAACAAGCCTGGCCTATTGGCCCCAAATGTAGGAAACTTGTAGGCCCAAAGCCGACCTCATCATTAATATTTGCATCTCTTTAAAAGGTAGTAATTACACTCAGCTTTAACCTATAAAATTGTACCTTTACTCTGGTGGAATTATAGCTCTGTGAACGTCGATTTTCGGCAGCGCTAACGGCAGCAAACAACCGAACCGAACATACAAACAGACCACCCTGTGGCGACAAAGTCACAACTGGTTTTTATTAGTAAACCCGGAGTCGTGAGTCGCATCTGCCCGATAAATAAAACAAAACCCCCAGTCCCAGCAATGAGATACTTTATTCTGTGTTTGCCTTTCGATTTTGCACCGGCCTGGAAAGTCAACAGAAGAAGGTAGGTGCCACAAAGCCCACCTACTCCAAACACATATTTGACTAGGACCGGCTACATTCGACGGTTTTGCGCATGTAATAAAGTAAATCAAAGTATGACCCATTATCTGGTTTAGCAAAGGTAGCGCAGGGTAGCGCGAGAATTGACCCCCACGCGCTGCCACTCGTGCCCACTCCCATATCTCGGGAACGGGAAAAATTAAAACGGACCTTGTAGCTTTCAGATTGTGTGAATTAAACGGCTGTCTTTAAGATAATAAGAATGGTTTAAGTGGTGCTTCGGGATTTAGCCGGCAGCCTGACAAAGGACCCACACTTTCAATTTGATGGAGCGGGTTATTAGCACCCTAATAAACTCCAGAAAGCCGATTACAAGGGATGATACAGAGATTATGCTAATAGCTTTGCATCAGCTCAATATGGCTGCAATTCTCTAAGAAATCGAAGCTGAAACTATTTGAGCTGGTGTTTGAAAAGTAGAGCTTCTTGTGGGAAAACTGAGGGGAAAACATTCAAATATAGCTGTTGAGTTACATACGTACATCAATATCGGATGAAGCAATCAAATGAAGATTGGGTGAATTTTTCTGAGCCTCTATATGATGATAGAAACTAAATTTTTCAAACTAAATAATTGGTCCAAGTGGTATTGAGATTGTCAAATCTTTTGATGTCTCCGAGATTTGTGTTTTTCTGAGCTACTTTGGAATGAACAAATTAAACTAGGAATTATTGAAGTACCTGAGAATAACTTGCTCTCTTTACTGGGGGTCCTGTCGTCAGACTCTTGGAAAAAATTATTACAAAACAAGAAATAATACAACTAAAATGTATGAATTGTAAATATGTGAAATTATGTTGTAGTAATACTTTTATAGACAAATGTTTTGAAATGTTCAAAGAGCCTATAATGAAGGAAAATCAAAATAGGCCTATTACACACCTTTTTATATGATACATAGGAGATACATATATCAGCTCAAATCAAACGATTCGGAAATAATTTCAATGGCAGAACAGTTTTTAGAACAGAAAACGCACTACATTTAAAACTGACGAAGACAAAATCACAAACCAAAATGTACACACAAGAAATGCCAATTGCAAAATTCCTTACGAACGTGAGAAATTTTATTTTGACGAAACCTCTAGACCTTAAAAAAATAAAGAACATCAAAATTACATTAAAAATAGAGAATTTCATAAGTGAAATGCATGAACGCTTTTGTTAATGGCCACTTAATTAAATGGACCGATGCTTGCATCAACAGAATCATTATCCAGGAAGTGCAAAATAAAAGAAGGTTCATATATATTACTTAATTAAAACATATGCGTAGCCTCTTACTCAGTAAACATGAATAACACTTGATTATCTGTGCGTAAAGAAAAAGCCAACTACGAACGCATAAAAAGAAACTAAAAATAAAACATACCACTTCGAGTAATCACCAGCACAGATACAAAAAAACTACTAGAGACCAAAAAGTTTCTAAACAAAATAAAACAATAATTTTGTATTTTAAAATCTACCACCGCGAAAAACGTCAGGGGGAGAAAACGGACCCTGACCCCTGAAAAAATATTACCCTGTAAATTGTCAAAGCCATTTGACATGCCCAATGAAGTCAGTCCTACAATGTAAACTATTTTACAAATTTTAGCTAAATACCTCAAAAACTGCAAGAGCTATAAAAAAACAACGAAAAGTTTTTGAACTTTGAATACCTTGCCGACAGGTAACGAAGTGTTTGCGGACGTATGTCTATATGAACTTTTAGTCATAAAATAAGCTAAAATGTTACCCTCTTCCATATTTACGTGATATTTAGAAACATCCTGTATAGGTATACATATATGTTCTGTGTTGGTGATCACTCGAAGTGGTATTTTTAACTTTTTAGCTTCTTGTTATTTGTTCAGAAGGCTGTTGGGGGTTTAGCCTCTCGACATATGAGACTGTACATATTTTTCCCATTGTAGACCATGGCATAACTGTTCTCCAAGATCCCTCCCTGATAAAATTCCTTCGGGAAATCGAATGATACATGCCCGTTTCCCCAGACATACATTTGCGCCTTCCACAAGTAACAGAAAAATAAATAATACAATTGACAAAATAAAATTCCGCGCCACCTGCTGATCGGAACCATCACCAAAAAATGCCACAAAACACCTATAAATCCCCGAAAGGCAGGCGTTAATCCTTTTACGCCTGTTTTCTTCTCTTTGGTGAGCCTCAGGTCAGGCCAAACAGGGTTCCGAATAAAATATTGGCCCGGTATAATTGTACGGGCAGTAAATAAATTCGGGCCCTCTTTTGTGGCACAATATAAAAATGACTAAGTGGTTTTGTGGTGGAGAATTTATACAGGCCGGGGTATTTTTCTGCAATTTGGGCATTGTTGACCTGATAAGTTATGGTGGCACGTGTGGTTCCGCGAATTTCGGGGTTGCCTACCGAATTTCGGCGAGAATCCCCGAGAGGGCCCACAAAATTAATAACCGTCCAACACAGGACTTTAAAACTGGCAATAAGTATGTCATTTTTATAGTTCTGCAAGCCATAATTATCAGAAAGGTAAGTACACGATAAATTTCGTTGCGAAGAATATAATGGGAGTATGCATGATAAATATTGAGAAAAACGACTGTCTTCTGGCAGGGTTCAATTTAAGCGAAAATTGTACGCTCTTGGACGGGTTGTAAAAAATATCCATCAGCGTCCAGTCCATATTTCACGTGCGGTATGGTTATTGAATAAACAAAGAGCTGGGCTGTAAGCTGTTATTACCCACGAGAAGTTGCGTAGAGTTTGCTGGGGAAAATGGGACTGTACCCAGGCATGATTTACTGGCCATATGTTTCTTCTGAAATTGCTTAGGAGATAGATAAGATATTATCGAATGTAGATGTGATCGCAAATCGAAGGAATATTCCAAGCGAACAGGTGAATCTATTAATTTTCAGGTGGTATAGATATGCGTTCTGCAATTGACCTTCATCGATACAATAGCAGGTAATTTATTAATAACACAACCATGCACTTAAGGGAAAACCGAATTCGAAGAAAAATTACTAAACTGAACCAACCTGATCTAACCTGAACATTAAAAAAAGTTGTTCACATGCATAAGGACAATGCTGTTGTTGAGTTATTTGAATTTTCAAAAAAAAACAAAAAAATCACATTTAACACAGAACCATCTAAGCAAGAATGCAGAAAATCGTGTTTCATTTCATCATTGTAATCATTAGGATCAAATGATATGAATTCAGAACAATAGAAGACTCATTAATGGAATTGGTAGAAACCACATTACTGATTGTGTTGTATTTTTGGACATCTTCGAGAATTCCATTTTTCGGAGCAAGAGGAAAGGATTCAAGGTTTTTGTACATTTTTGAGGAGGCTTTAATTAGACAAACAAAAAGTAGGGGCTAGATTTTTCATTTTAATAAACATAATAAATTTCTAAAATTTTTGACTCTACAAATCAACAAGTTCATTGGTCTTTTCCTAATTCCTGAACGTTATAATTCTTAAAAAGCCGTTTGTTCATGGATTATTCTTTTCAAAGTTTACAAGGCTAAAGTACTTATTGACATGATAAGCGAGAAGACGTTTTCACGGAAAGGTTGTAAACTTTTAACTATAATATACTCTTTATTTGCGGAGGTTTTGTCCCCGTGAAGAAACGTTTATTGAAACCTTTCCCGATAATGATTTGAAAATATAAACTCGCTAATATTGATTTAAGGAATGGAAGATTCTTCACGGACTTCCACCAGGTTTGTCACGCTATTATACTACTTGAAGATTTAGTAACAAAAACTTAAGATCTCTTATGCCACTTCTAATACTTTGATAAGAAAGATTTTCTATAGCAGTAATTTATATACCTTAGAATTTCGCTACACTTCTTTTATCGGCTATTAAACTCGTAATTGCACGTACAACATAATCTCCTAAAGGCACAAAAACTGGAGAAGTATGCAAATCTGATTAGTCTGCAAATATCAAATTAGCCCTGACAAGCGTGAGTGGCGGTAAAAGTACTTTTACTGCCGCCATTATACTATATGAGAAACCTGCGATAAGGCAATTAATTTTTTAAAGGATGTTAGTTAGTTAAGAAACACTTTCGCATCGGCAATAAGGAAAAGTAAATGCGGAGGGATTGTAAATTAATATATTGTGCAACTAGTGTAGAATGCATAAAGTTATTTATGCACTTATTAAAGCGCAATATTATTTGGCAATTATAGTTGTTACTTGAAGAAATTTTCTAGTTTTAGTGGTGTCTACGTGACCATAATTTCCGCATGAGTACCTCCCCTTGCCCGTCAACAATCCCGCACACGCACACACATGTGTGCGACTGGGGCCACTCCACCTACGCTACGCCCCTGCCTCCGTAGAGGCTCGCACGGCCCCAGATCAGGTCTGCCGGCAGGCCAGGGTCTTTCTCGTCCAATTAATAACGGCCTGGCTGGAATTCAGCAACACGAAAAAGCCATCGGAGCGGGATATTAAAACATCCCCGACTCGCTTTAGATAGCCGTAATGAGCGATCATATTTCAACGAGCCCGTTTTTGGATATTTCTCGCAGAAAATACGTTTTTGGTTTATCGGCTTCGGGAAACAAAGGAACGTCCCGCTTGAAAGGTACACTGATTGATTTTGTTTAATGGATCGCTAAACGTCAATTACCAGTGCAAATATAAAGCAGAATAGACACCTATTAGTAGATAGATTAGTAATACAGCAATCGTGAATACATAATTAGAGAACACTGCTTCTCGGGATATTAATAGTTGTTTGTTCTTGAGAAATTCGCCGAGACGCTCACTTCTTGTTTGTGGAATAGAGAATTGCTTTGATGGATGTATTACTTTATCACTGTCACGCTATTGTCGAAGGTGGAGATACAGCAGATTCTGCACAAGAAAAATCCGAATAATACATAAAGTTTTCAGGGTCTTTAAGTATGCGATCAGAAGATTTCTCTATTTAAATGCAAACATCTGTTTAACAACGTTATTAACTTATATCAGCGTGCCGCTCCGGTTGCAAATTCCCACTGAAATTATTAGCATTATGTATGAAATTGCCGTACAAAAGATTATAAATTTATAATGTTAATACCCTTACATAAACCAAGTTATAATTACGATTGGTACATATTTATCACCTGCGCTAGGCATTTCTATGTCCGTATATAATGCAGGACCGTATGTTATCCTTTATTATGCGCTATCCATTATATCGGTGAATATTTAAATAAGTTGTGTGAGTTTACACGGATAATGGAATATGTTCCTTAGGTCATTAATATTGAGGTACGTGATGTAGAAAAAGCCATTCATTTGCTTTAACTAATGGCCGAATGATCTTAAAGTTATAACATGGTCGCACAAACAGGAAATTCTGCAAAATTTATGGAAAATATTGAGGGAATGATTTATTGATTAAATTAAATGGTGAACAATGGACCCATAAAACTACTTATTTTCCTAAGAAAAGACCCAACAAACATCGCCTATTCGCGCTGATTAGCTCGAGTGCCCACTCAAGATACGTTTTAATCAGTTGGGAACTGCTGAGATGGTTTATTAGTGCCCCTTAATGAGCTTTCACTTCAACACGCGATGCTTTTTGTTCTGGAGACCTGATGAATTATCATCTTTCAAAGGAAATATGAAAATACCATCAGTCGATACAGTTGATGGTAGAAACGACCAACCTGCGATTTTTTGTTCGGTCATTTTGAACGGTTCGTTGAGCCTTGGTTCGGACAATGATTTAGTTCAACATTCGAAGGAAACTGAGAAAGTGAGAATATTCAGCTTTAATTGAATAGAAGTCTGGATAAATGGACTCAAATGCCTAACAATTTAGTGTGCTTAATTCACTTTCTAATGGGTGTATTACCAGCTTCATCCAACAGCTATGAGGAATATTTGGTTTGCGTATTATTGTAGTGCGTTTTTGACCGAATCTTCCTTGAAATTAATTTCCAGGAAGATCTGGTAATGGAAAAATGTCATTTTATTTTTACTGTTCTGAGCTGTAGGAATATCCAGTCCAAAACAACGAATAAAGCGCACTCCTATTCATGGATATATGACGCAATGCTATCAATGCCTCAAAGAACGATCGGCCTAAACATGATTATTGCTTAGGTCAGTGTTTTTCCCCTTTTCTGGCTTAGCGATAAGAGTAGTCTAAAAATCTAGAGTTAGTCTATCGTTTGTCGGGTATATATAACGATCGTTGATAATAAGAAATAAAGGTTTAATTAATTACGCCTACAATTTGATTTTTACTGTCACACCATTAGACGGTCTGGTTAAAAAGGATTTTTCAACATGAGCTTGCTATTATTGATCTACGTTCCGAAAGTTGTAGTATAGCGATGACGACCTCAATCAGGTCTAAATGCATTGCAAAAGTTTAGAGAAACTTTGTTTCTTTTTATACAACCAACCACAGCGCAAGACCAAATTTTTGTAATTACAAATCTATGGTAGATCCACTTATCAAATAATTGAGGTATCTCCAGTGTTGCTTGAAGTTCTCTGCGAGAGGGGTTAATGAAGACAGCAATCACCTTCTTAATTTGTTGAAGGTGGTTCCAACGCCCAGTGGCTATGTAAAATGAGTAAATGATCTATATTGTGGTATTTTGAGTTCCAGAGTATTATATGAATGAAAAGGTAAAAGTTCTTACCATCTTCTGACCTCGCGTCTTAATTTATACCAAATAGGTTTCTTAACAAATCGAGTTCCTTCCTTTCTGATTTTGCTTTAATGTTATTTAAATCTATACCTATCTTACAAAGAATCCGTCTGTAGCAAGCTGAGAAATTGATGAAATTCCTTTTGCACCGAACTCGAAGTTATAGCCTTTCGATACCTACAAAGTGCATCAACATTTCAGTGAATTACATGAACAGACCTAAAGCCGAATTCTACGATAAATGCTATGACTGCAACTTTAGAAGAAACATTTTCGTCTTGATCAGGTTGATTATGACATTATCTTGTATCATTGTACATCAATGTATCATCCTGCATCCACAGGATCCCTTGCGTCGGATCTCGCAAGCGACCAGACGGTCAAATATGAGGTTTGTGATCATTGAATTGGTAATGGTGATGAGATGACTCCGATGCCCATTTTTGAAATTATGATTGCCGGATTTGACAGAAGAGAAATCAACCTCTGATCATCTCCATTTACAAAAATAACCCTGACCGTGATAATCTTGAATAATTACCAAACGGACATGGGGAGCTTCCACTTTGTGAAGGACACTTCTTGCCCACCTGGTACTACTTAAAAAAACTTGATAGATGTAAAATATTCGTCGATATCTCATTTTTCTCGTTAGTATCCTGATGTGTTACATTTAAGATATAAAAATTCAGGTAGCAGTCTGTTATCAGACGTACGACATGTTAATGGCAACACCCGAAAAAACTGGCTCGATACGACCAGGACAGACTGTAAATAATGTAAACGTTTACAATAATTAAATGTATTTTAAGTATCGGTCGATACGGAAAGTGTTGATCGAGATGTTTTACGAGACCGAAGTGTCGAATTAATCGGCTTTTTTGACTACTAAACGACTTTTTATCCATGCGATTGCCCACACATTCCTCAAGTCGACAATATTTGCCTCAAACCAACCATTAAAATAGCTTTGCCACTGAAATCGTGTACATCTTGTGTATTGCTTCCGTGTTGCTGTCGAAGCTTTCAAATTAAGTCCCGGACCTCACATGAGCCCACGACAAATAACTGAAATTGTTTTCTTTTGTGTCAATATTCCCCAGTTGAATTGCCTAGGCGTAAATTGGCTTTGTCGTGTTTTACACAATAGTAAGTAAATCCGTGGAATCGTCTTGAATAGAGGCGTTTGTCGGTTTAGAGGCACAAAAAGAGCGACAGCAAATTGGTATTTGAGGTATTGGTTATGTATAAGTTTGTAGTTTGTGACGAATTCTTCGTAATTAGTGCTGAACACACGAATTTTTGCTTTTGCTTTATAGTGGAATGATAATTGAGTGTACTAAAATCGAAAGAGAAGATGTTTTATGTGCAGAAATTTCCATCTATTATGTTCTATGAAAGCGGAAATAGCTCAACATTCACTTGCAGTTAATTAAAATTTTTAAACTGGTACTCGACAGTAAAAATTCCACTTACGTAAAAGCCACTCTACATAAATGCAATTATTGCTGCTTTGGGTAGAGTGAGGCATGAGGTTGTTTATAATGTTTCCGCCCAAAATGAGTAGAGGCTGAAACAACTCTATTGGTTGTAAGCTCTGTATGTGTCATTGATTTATATACAAGATGTTTGGTAGAGCAATAGAAAGTTTTCAATCAGAGATTGATGCGGTCATTTCGAATCTACATAACCATATTTATCCTTTTACTAAGTCTCGTGGTTTTTGAGATATTGGCCTTCTTAGGTGTGCATACAAAATATTTGAGTTTATACTTAAATTTATTTCATTTAGTATTAAACACTTTCGGCTTTTAAAAATATTTTTTTGAATATTTTTAATATGCATATTGACGAAGCAAAACACAAATTAATTAAAATTATTATAACAAACAGGTAGACAAATTAATTTGCCAATGTTTTGGATCCAATTTATTCTTCCATTTTAAACAAAATATCTAATGCGACGCTAGCTAAAAAAATTCAATCAGTCCTAAAAGCTTCTGTATTCCATACTCTTTTAAACAATATATGACATTATGACAAAATTATATTTTACAAAATTAAAAACAAATATTACTCACAACCAGAAAATAAGCAACATTAAATTTAAATAAGTATTAATCATTTTATCGCTTATAGCGCTAGTTCTGACTTAAACAATACTGCTATTAATTAATTTTATTTTCAATATGATACCCTCCGTTTTTAATGCATTAACTTACCCCCTCTGCTCTGCCCTTCCTACTTCCTTCCCTCCAGCCGATATTTTAAAAACCACAAGACTTTGTATGAGGATAAATATGATTACATAGATTCAAAATGATCCCATCTATCTCCCATTAAAAACTTTCTATCGGTCTACCAAACACCTCGTATATCTATTATTGATTATTGGAAAATTAAACGTGAAACGCTTTCATGTGTTAGTGATGTGCCTGATTAAGATTGTTCAAAGTGCTAATACGCTTCGTAGTCATCGATTTCATCCATTGTTAAATTGTCGTCGTCAACTTGAAGATTTAGTGTTGGAACTACTCTTTACAGACACTGTTACAAATTGAGATCAGAGAGGTCAAGACTCTCTACCAATCCCCATGACATGCTCTACTGGAGAAAACCAATCTACTATGCTATACAAGGGAAAACAGCACTGAAGAGAATGGAAGTGTTTGATATGAGGATGGGTCTTGGTATGCTTCCAGCAGTGGTTAGAGGCGGTAAAAAATGATAATGGGGAAGAGATATCCTGGATTTCAGTAAACGAATCGTTTCCATACCACAACACCTACCATTAGAATATGTCATGCTGAGGTAATGTGGGTCTGTTTTATGACTTTCACTCTTTCTAATGAGGCAATTTAAATGTGACAACGCCGCTTCTCGCCACAACCAAAAAACCAATCCTGAAGCGTTGTTCGAATGATAATTTGAATGTAATTGTTGAGGTTCGACGGTGAATTATCGACGCCTGAGGGGGTTCCGAACCCGTATCCCCCTGCCGTGCGGCCAATCACGTGAGAACATGGTCTGCGTGCCCGAAAATACCTGCGAACTGTCTCTTCATAGCCGTATGAGATTTCTTTGGCCAATTTCGTTTTCAGTGCTTTTCGTCACTAGTTATTTTATAGGCTTTACACATTTAACTTTCGCTCACTCAATAGCCTCATGAACACAATGGGAGGTCTGCCGTGATGAGTACCCGTTTAATATTAATTTAAATATAGTTACTGGTAGTGCCACAAAAGCCAAGATAAGAGCACAAAGGATGAAGATATGAATCGGGCCGCGACTAACCGGAAAGCACCGAGAACCAAATGATTAAAAAGCCATCAGGGAGGCATAATTCGGGATCAATTTCGAGACGGTTCTGGAACCCGCTTGTTGGTGATGCAATTTGCGAAAAGGCGGCTAATTGAATGATTGCTAGGCCAGCTCACGGGTACCGGTTCGCGAAAATGGCGGCCGGTTGTGGGTATAGCGAGTCGATAATTTAGGCGTTCGACGACGAAAATGATATGTTCTGCGACGGGATAACAAACAACTGGCCCCTTGGTCATTTGCCATCACTCGATTCATGTCAGAGCTTGTCTGCTTAAAGTGCAGTGACGAAATCGGAAGCCCTTGCATGTGTTAGCTCAAATTACTCGCCCTAAGAGCTTTTCCCCATCATTATTGGCCATTCTTCATGTCTGGATTACCGTTAATCCTGGTACTAAAAGAAAGCATGTTTAGCTTTTCAGACACTCTGCGGTTCCCTTGAAAAGGAAAAAAATGTATGAAAGTACCACGCATTATAAAACAATTGCCATCCATAAAGAGCTCTCCAAAACACCGAAAAGCTTCCAGCAACAAGGTATGGGCATGGGAGGACGCACCGAATTTATGCACAAACCTCGCGTATATAGTTGGTTAAAAATGCAAATTGCCCCTTGTATATTTCCAAGTCGAGAAGGAGGAACTTGGGGAATCTGTAGAATTCACGTAAAATTAAATGGCAGTTATCACATCTTCAGCCAGCGAAGTACCAATCTTCTTATCACAATAAAGGATTTAATTATATTTCGACCTGCAGAGAACTGAAGATATTAATGTACAATTGAAAAATATGTTCTTCATAGATATTGCTATGCCCTCAATGTCTGCACATTATGCAAAAATTAGGAATAGTTTGCCCTGTTGGTATGTCTCAACCTTTCCTAGTATTACCGAATGCATATATCGCTTAATGACCAAATTCAAGCTTTCGTAACAAATTATTCCGATAATCGAATCTGCAAGTAGTTCTCATTACAGGCACTTAAATATAGCTTTGATGAAGAGATGATTAGAGCGGGCAGGCCTCGTGGGAATGCTGCCTATTCAATGAAGAAAGTCCAGAAGTACAATTTTTCAGTATTTTTTCCGAAATACGACATTCTGTAGTATTTTCGTGGGGTTTTTCCTGTGTTCTTGCAATCGACCGTCCTTGTCTTCTCGAGTATTTGGTGATTTGTATCTTCTCCACTAATTTTTCTCTTGACCATTTAGGTTTTTATACACTACTGAAATTTAATAGAGCACTTACCGGGGTGCTCTCAAGGGGATAAAGTAATCTGGCAGAAATCAGGTGTCTGTAACTAGTAGTTAGACATTTGTAAATACCATTTTGGGGCACCCTGTAGGAGAAGCCATTAACTTGCTTGTAAGTCTGCACGAATCTTTTGGGAATCCTTTCAGAAAGCAATTTCTTCTATAAAAAGCTTCTCATTTGGTTCATTCATTGCCGTTAATTCATGTAATGGATGTGTCTCTCTGGGAGTCTACAACTTTGTATGGTGATCATTTGATTTTATGTAATATTTGATTATCCTTTTCCCATGCATTTCTTCTGCCAGGTATGGAATGGATATCTTTCCGCTAAATTAATAGTTCATGAATTACTAACGCCGAAGAAACGTTGCACTTAGGCTAGTTAATAGGGATCACTCCTATTCCCACGGGTCCTCCGGCCGTTCAACTTAAGATCACGTAACCATATACATAAAACAAATTAACATAAACCAAAATATTATTCTGATCAAGGCCCTGAAGATTCCCTTATCGAACGTCTCGAAAAAAATCAGGATTCTTCGTTGGCACCATAAAATCGTATCTTCGCATGTTGTATTTGAACCAGCCTCAAGTACACAGGAATGTTACAAACATTCTCTGGTTAAATAACCTTAAAGGCACTTACCTTAGTGCCCGTTGGTTATTTATCACACGATGTTTATTAAAATGTGAATGTAGCCCAATCAGTGTGGAATTTCTGTATGAGTTTGTCCTATGCTCGGAAACTTAGCATTATCAATCAAGCTAAATGTAACTTTATATGTTTCAAGAATCTTAAATTCGTCACAATGTGCAAAGGCGAAACTGAAAATCTTCACATAAAGCGTTTTGATTTCAACCTTTTTCGGAGTAGGACAAAGATTTTATTAAACACATCTTGTAGATTTTTGTAGATTGCAAATTCTGTACGCATGCTGTAGTAGAAATGTTTACAAGTTCTAATAATAAATTCTCTAATGTTGATAGTACCTGCAAATATACTGGCAGTATGGCCATTAAAGTTCAATTTTGAATTAATTTTCAATCTTTGTGAAAATGTACCCTTTTCAATGGTGTGCCAATAATGGTAGAGTGATCATTAAAAAAGTTCTCATGGAAGCGTTGAAATATTAGAGGGATGTCTTGGATAAATTCATTTGTTGTCAGGCAGATGTTTGTTGGTAAATAGCAAATGGCTTAATCAACGCCCTACGTTTAGGTTTCACCGCCCACTGCGCGGCTTTTTTAATGATCACTCTGAACACTGAAAGAGGAGTTAAATGAGTAATCGGTGAATTTAAAGAAATACTTTAGAAGCCTCCCAAATTTGCTCAAAGTTGAAGTGCCCAATTAACGAAAAATTCAGAGCTTCAGGAAACATCAGCTAAACAATTACTGCGTTTCCATGAATATTATTTAGAATTTTCGTTTAGAAACATCTCTACGAACAATGCTGATTTTTCTCTATTCATGGTAATATTCATTAATCTTATGTATCTTTTTTTGCTAAAGAGTTTGGTGAAAGTAGTAGCTAGTAGCTGTCCTTGTCTGTTGCGGAATTATGCCATTCTCCAATTCCATTGTCAATAAATAATAATTCCCAACATTCGATCCTGAATCGAATCAAAGCTTAGCTACCAGGCCTGTATCCACATGAATAGTTATTCGACAATCGCTAATAATGGGTGACCTATAAAGTTTTATTCTTAGACACCGTGACTCAGCACCAAATTCTAAACGAGGTAGGTGTGTATTTTTTTAGTAAATTGAATAAATCATATCAAAATTAAATGCACCCATTTCATAATGGATCTTTTCATCGGTCCCAGACCAGCAATGGTAAAGTGTTTATTAAATTTCCATTGTTGCGCTCTTTGATCGTGGAAACAATGCTTAGTAAGGTCTTGGCTCCGTTGTTTGCCAGTCTCAGTATAATTAGGCTTTTCACAACGTCTAATTGATGGAAATGATTCTACAATTTTGTCCGAAGGATTTTCATTGATATTGGATTTGCTGAGACTGAATTGGCGACCTTGGTTCTGAGACCATAGTCACTTTTGGCATCCTGTGGCCATACAAAACAACGAAGATCGCAAAGTGAAAGAAGGCTCGTTTCGAGCATTATTTATGAATATGTTAACTTATAATTCTTATTCGGCCGACCTGCTTTAAACGGTATTTTAAGGTGTCGAACACAGACCCGGGTGCCTAATGGTCAGACGCCTTGTTTCGGACTGCACCCAACAGTGTTGCCACTGTTTCCTTATAGAAACCCATCAATATTCTTCATTAATTTATTCTTTGTCTTGCCGAATATGTTCTGTGCTTCTGGCTCAAATGTACTGGATGACATTAATGCGTAGAGCATTTCGGTTCGTGATCCACGTTAAGTATACGGGAGGTTCCAGAAAAGAGTACCACAATTTGAACAACAATGTAACACCTCAATAACTAGTACACTCCTCCTGCTTAGCCGTAGGCGTTTATTGATTATTCGAAAAAAAGACACGCACATTGGGAACCAGGCAAAAAATTCAGTAGGTACCAATGCGAAAGATCCGAAATAGGATAAACAATTTTAGATGCCATAGGCGGGTAGCGGAACTGCGATAAATCTTTTAATAAATTGAACTAAAAAATTATACCTTATACACAAAAAAATGTACTTGAGAAAGATGTTGCTCTTTACGAGTTCTATCATTGATTCAAGTTATGACACTTATTTCTGTGACACCCTTTACAATACTGAGCTATATATAAATAACGAAGGAATGAATGCAATAGCCAACTTAAAAATTGAAGCGAGATCCTTAAAAATCATTATTTTCCGTATTATGAAATACAGTAGGCTGACAGTAGGTTCCTCCATAGGCTTAATGATGGAACGGATTAAAACAAGCTATTTTTATGATATAGCCCTTAGCTCCATTCTAATCTAGAGAAACTCAGTATGCATTCTGTTCAACCTCCCATTTTTTATAATAGTAATTCTCTTTTTGAACTCGTGATGGAGGTTGTTTTGAACTCAAAACGCTTGTTTAACCTACCCCCTTTACTCATCTTAATTTAATGGTCTTTTTTTCATATTAATTTGAAAAAAGGCCATTGCATTTTCTTGTTCCTGTGCCCATATGTATAAAGACTTGGTTGCATCTAATCTTCAAGGCACTTTCATGTAAACCATCCCTCTTACCTTTTTAATCTCAAAGTTTGATTTATAAACTTTGCTGTTCTCATTTGTCGTTTGCTATTGATACATTTTCTTCATTTTACACAATTTGCTTCTTTCATCTATTCATTTACTCAATTCAGAGGATTCCATTCGATCATAAGGCTCTTTCAGTTCTATCCATTCAGGTCCTGTTTATTCTTGATGTCTTCTGCTCTGAGTGACTAGTTAGGCCTAGATCAATGTGAGCATTCTGTTATCAGCTAATTATTTCTTTTATGGGTTATATTAAAGTTTCGGATGTCGTAATGGTCTTAATAAAATTTTACTTCCCACTGGTCCTAGATTGTAGTCAATATGATATTTTGTAGCTAATCAGATACTCATCAGAATCCTGGACAATTTCTTTGTTCGCCGTTGTTTGCTTCTAATTTTCTTCCAGGATTCCATAGATCTCAACAAAATGGATTCCTGGCAGAATGATGTCAGTTGATTTAGAGCATTTTTGATACCAATAATATAGGAAATTTTGTTGCTTAATAGAATCACTCCAGAGATCGAAGTAGAAGAGTGGTATTGGGCAGAAAGAAACTAGTGAAGAATTTAAAAAAAAGTTCTTATTTTCCAGATTTAAGTCCTTTTTTATAGGTTACGAATGAAGAAATTCTTTGATTCAGCCTCAGTTTGATGCATTGATCACTACATAAATATGATGGATGAAAAGGTGTAAAATCTTCACTAACGAACGTGGCCTTAGATATAGAGTTAACACTTTAATTTTTTATGTCACTCTCTGCAGAAAACGCTTTCTCAATCAGAGTTAGGTTCTTTTAACTACCAACTAATACACTTATTCCATTGAAGTGTGGATGTGGCTTTCAATCTAGTGATATTTTTTACTACTTATGATGGAGCGCTGGTACTCAACTCCATCCTACCAGTTCTTGATATAATCTCCATTCAAAGAGTTCTGCAATTGAAGGAATTACATACTGTAGTTTGTTCCTATATTAGTGTGAGATGAAATTGAAATTTTTCAACATTCGATGTTCCAGAGCAAAAATTTCGGATAAGATATTGGCACTGAATTCCCGTTTAGTGATGAATGAATAATGAAGATTTCTCTCAAGACTGGCAAGTTTAACAGGTGCAAAAACCTAAAGTTGGGTCATCTGTCACCTTGAAATGGCCCCAGGTCTCCTATTAAAAACGGAAGGAGACACACACAAAACTAAAATCTCAATTAGCTCGACCACGGACCTAATTTGTCCATTAAAAGAATAAACGAGGGCTCAGAAATGAACCTCTGTTCATGCAACTTTATATCATCATAAATTGGTGACTCTCTGACAGTGAAATTACGCCATCTATAGGTTTATCGGGGAGTTTTTGCACCTGTCCCGACCAGTTTTTAATTAAATCAATCCGCATTATTGCCAATTAAGACGTTCATTCGCCTGGATAAATTCATGTAGCGATAATTTATTTATTAGGCCCAAATCCTGTTTAGATCTTGGAGTCGTGCGAAGTTGATTTTATTGAAGAAAGAATTCTTGATCGGCTTAGACGAGAGCGTCTCATATCTCTCAAAAGACACATAAACCGTATCTAATAAAAGATACCATCCCAGAGATAATGTCAGGGAATCCGCTGTGGTCGTTTCAAAAAGTAACTTTATAAATAATTCACCTATCTGGTTTAGAAAAATGCATTAGCAGCAGTGGGTATACAAGAGATTCCAGCACATATGTATGATCGAAAAAGGAGCGAGGTCACATGGCTTTTAGCTGTTAGATCGTATTGGTAGATTCCCTGAGCGTTTTAATGTACTGAAGTCGCATTGAATTTGTAAGAGCACGATTTTAAAGATGGGGTATTAAGTTTAAGTGACATTTTCGAGATACTCTCCTACTACAGTCTTATCATCATCACGAGCTCTGGGGCACCGAGTGAACTCCCAAGGAGGACAAAAGTGTAAAATGTCCAATAACACCACGATGATGAGGCGCAATTAGGTTTACGGTCGTAATCAGTGAATCGTGAAATTAAGGAAATCGAGGCAAGTTGGAAAAAATGTACCTGCTAGAAAACAATGGCGACTAAATTTGATTCATTCAACTACGGTCCATCTCGGACTGTGCTTTTACATTTTGTATTGTTTGGGTTCAGTTATAACGTTCGATTCTCAATGATATCGGCTTTTTAAGCTTTCAAATCAGTTCTCCTTTATGAAACGATATTATGTAGTTAAATATTTGTATTTAGAAGCATCTCGTAGACGGCTATAGGCTCCTCGATGATGTTTCAAGGCCATGTAGAGTTGCAGAAATGCTGACAAAAAAAAAGGAAGTCTTGCACCACAGCCCAAGCCTTACAACTATAGGCGACGTTCGAGATCGCCAAGAAATAACCTTTGTTGCTACATCTCATCTCACGAAATTCAACACCCATATGATGGATTTTACAAAGAGTATGTCCGATGAACATGTGAAGGACCTAACGAGGGGGGGAACTTACCTCAAGCATAAAATGTGATTCAATTCATCAAAATATTCTGTTATATTTTCTTGCTTTTTTACGGTTTGAATCTTCCTTCGCGTCAATAGAAAACTGACGGGAGAGAAACTCTTTATCTCGGCAGTAAATTTCATTGAAAGTTGGGTCCGAGGAGCTACATGGGAAGAGAATTTTTTAAAAAGTTTAAATTGTACTTTCTGACCTGTAGAACTTCGAAAAAGTAACTGCCACGACCCTTTATGATCCAAACGGTAATATAATCAAGCTCGAAAAACTCCAAAGTCATTCCACCCGAACAAATTAAATTTTATTTCGACGATCACGCAACTCGACATGTTTATGGTAATTGAACTGGCAGAACGCAACCAGAAAAGTTAATATTGGACTTTATACGGTTGGGAGGACGGCCGTTTTGCCGAATTTATCGCATCTAATGTATGTAAAATGGCTGGAAATGTCTCGCCAAGTCAGTGAAATTAAGATAAAATGCCAAAATATTCATTTATTTCTAAATGATGTTGCCGTAGACTCCTCGATACGGTTCGGGTGTTTTGCATAAACCCACAAATTTGTAGCAGTTTTTACCACTTTTAAGGATATGTCGCATGCAGCCTCATTTTTAGATCTTATTCTTGGAAACTGAAAAACCCAGAGTTCTAGCTCAAATTGGTGAATGGATCTGCCAATTTATAGCACTTTTACCGGAATATTAATATACTTTTCGTGGAAATCGAATAATGTACTTTTCGTGGGAAAAGGCTCTTCCAGATTTATGTGAGAATTATCATCTGGAAAACTTTAATTAACTTAGTTCTGGTTTATGCCCGAAGTCGTGATATTTGTTAAAGTAAAAATTTATATCTGAAAATCCATTCGTTAGAATGAAACAACAGACGTTTCAACGGTCTATCCAAAAGTCCCAATATCGTAAAACCGTGAAAATTTTCCATAAACGGGAATTTAACGTCGATTAAAATTCTCTGGACACCCGATTGTCTTCTTGCACGACCGCTCAAATTTATTGAATTTATTTAAGGTTTTTTAGTCGGAATTCAGAGCACGACCGATAGAGATTTATCGGTTTACGATTGGTTCCATGGGAGCGTATATGGGAGCCTCAGAATCAATGTTTCTGTACGGTTAATGTCTGGTGAGAAAATTTTAGAATTCACTTCTTGTTCAGAGGTTAGTCACAACTTTACAAATGCCTTAATTATTTTCGTAAAGTAATTTTTCTTTTTACTGGTAAAGCCATAATTTGTAAATCAACATAAGTGACCTGAACCATGCAAGTCAGGGCATGTTTCAATTCCTCAAAAATCTAGCTTGAAATCAGTTCAAATTAGGCTTGATTTGGAGACCACTTAAAAAAGAACTTTTTGAAGCAATTTCAAAGTTAGGTCCAACTACCTTCCATTAATTAACAGTGCGATCTATCTCAAGACGAATTTGCTATTAAGATTTTAAATTTTTTATAAGGATACCGGATAACGTCTTACGAGAGGCATCGAGATTTGAGATGAGGCGTTTCGCGATTGATCCTCCGATTTTTCTATGTAGAGTGACTAGAATATACCATTGAAATTCTGTAGCATGATTGTCAGAAATGGTCTATCCACTTATCTTGAAATTGATAGCTGAATCTGTCCCCTAGTCTGATTTTTCTAGGGAAAATCCAGAGAAGCTCATATTTGTCGATCTCATCGCTTTTGATAAGAAACTGATTGAAATGTCATTTGCATGATAATTAGGGCAGCCTGGTGACTATCCCGTTATAGAATTTGAGCCTGGTAACTTTATAAGAACAAATCCAGGGATTAATCGTAATTTTTTTATAATATTATCAATTATCGGTCCCAAGCTTTTTTGTAGAATTCATATGCGAGATAATTTACTCTGATTTTCTGATCATCACACTATAATGTTTCAATGGGATAGTCTGTTTAGTCATAGCAACCTCAATTATCAATTGCCAAATGATTAGGACACATTTCTGACTGTCAATCTGGAACTTCAATGAGGTAGTCTAATTTTTATATCTGGGAGAAAATTGTGAGTTAATAGTGAAGTATTTTAATATTCTATCTATAAAATTGTAGAGATGGAATAGACATAGCATTCCAACTTTCGTGCCTTTCAAACAATTCTTTTGATATTTAAAAGATTTTAAAAAGCCACTCAAATAGTTCTGAGTCTTGGAAACCTACCTGGAATCGACATTTTTAAGTCTCGCTTAATCCGCGCAATTTGGTCAGTTTTGGTCAAACCATGACGAAATTACCCTCGACCATGAACGGACGAGACCCTGAACCATGGGAACAAAAGCGGCATTAATTCAATTAAAACAACTTTCGAGTTCTTCTCGCTATTCTCATTCTCTTAACGGTATATAACCTATGAGGTTGCTGAAATATTGTTAATTAATTATTGTCAACGTGCCAGATACTACGAGACATGAAATGTGTGCCTAAACGAAGTAGATGCAGATATACGAATTTGCCAGCTATCTCGAATCAGGCTTCTTGAAAATGTTCTTAAACTCATTTTCCACCTGCCATATTTGGGCATTTTAACGCATAACACCTGCAAAATCTTTTTTTTTTTTTTAATTTTGGGTTCACTTCTACATTTAACGGCCCGCTTATAAAGCTTCGCCAAATTATCTTATCTCCAATAAAGTAAGGAGTGTTAATTCATTATGAAAGTTCTTGCGTATTCTATTGATCCTGGCGGTATTCGGTGAGCTGATATCCAATGACAGGTCTTGCCTAGTCGAACCTTTAATTATACTAACAAATCGGCGAAGAACAATGCACGGGTGTCTTCGTTCGAGATCGGTAGAGAACCCACCATGCGGAATCGTTCGTACCATTCAATGTAAATTGAAATTTTATTTAAGATCGTCTTTGGTACCGCCCATTTTAGAACCCACACGTTCGACGGCGATACTTCCTAATTGGAGTTCCTGACGTGTAAGTACTCGAGCTTTGGTTTATTTGCTTCAGCAGTGATTGTGGCGAAAAAAATTAATTTCCAAAAGACATTAAGCTCCTTTTCAACAATGCTTGGTCGGACATAATTAATAGTGTTTTTTCTTGCTGCAAATACAAATAGAGATCCCTATCTCCTAATGATTATATTATTCTAGATTCATTTTCTGGGATATTTACCTCTGTATAATCTTTAAAATTCTTAAGTATAAGATACGGCATTGTTTCATGCAGAGGCGGAACTACACCCTTTTTTTCTCACACCTACAACGTTGTAAGAGATAAAACAACCAATTTAAGAGCAATTAGCAAACTTACGAAGTGGAGTGAATAAATAATGTCGTAATGCAGGGAAGTTACTGACGTTTTATATGAATGATGCGAGTTGTACGCCCCTGGGCTGGCACTCTTATCTCCAATTTTTCAACGTTGTTGCCGTAATTTGGTTCGTTTTAATTAAAAGGTGCCCGGGCCCATAACCATCTGCCCTGTCAATCTTCCATTTCGAATAAAGGATGTAATTTTTAATGCATTACTTCGCTCCCGGCCGCTAAACACCGTATCGGGGGCCTCAAAAGTCCCTATATGCGTTTTTGATGGTGAAGTTTCCTAAAATACTGACCTGTAACGGACTTCAGCATTCCGAAGGAGGGAAACCTGCATTCCCTTTTGGCTGCGATAATGTACACATTGAATCTCTAATTAAATCAAAGCCGAAAACCGTATCAAAAATGCCATGCTGCTTCTATCCGCAGCATTAAAAAAAATTCGAAGTTGAAATTAGTCTGAGAATGACCGTTCCATGCGTCTTCTAGAGACCAGAGAATGACATTCTATGAACAATTATCGTTGATTTTTTCTATTGAAAAACTAGACTATCTAGTCGAATATCGAAACTAACACTTGGAATTCTATCGTGTGATAGTCCGAATGTGCTCTTGACTATCTTAACCATTCTGATCTTTGCCACCCGGATATAAGTACAGATATTGATACTTAATTATTGCGCTATGCGTAATTTACCACGGATACCTTCCTACTTTGAGAAATTGACTTTAGTGCCTGGATATCTCTATGGAGATATCAAACTGAAACAACGATTAATCAATCCCTGGACTTCTTCATATAGAAATTCACCAGTAGCCCATATAAATTTCAAGTAGTAACGTTCCTCATTGTTTTACCATAGTCATAATTGTCTTCAATTTTACTGCTTTCTCATTGCTCGTCAGGGAAAATCTGATTATTATCTAAGCATCCAAGAACAAATTTACCGATTCTTCTCTAGATTTCTCTGCAGACACGTTAGAGTGACTCATGAAAACTCCATTGTTTATATGGAATATACCGCAATATCTTGATCTTATAGGTGCTACTTCAAATTCACTATTCATCCATGTTTGCAGAGAACTCAGACTAATCCGAAAAAATTCTTCATTGAGGTAGTCTGGAACTGGCTCAGATTATTTTGATATCAACGTTCAACCTTCCTGCCGTCATGGATGTGAATATTAATCTTTCAGTTCTTGCGCTATAAAATCAGGCTAGCCCTTAAAATTATACAATGTGATACTCCTAGGATAGGCCAAATTATCATTTTTACTGACAGCTTAATTTGTCTACCACTAGGGGTGTTAAAATCGTTAATTAAGCGTAGTAGATACGAGAAACTTTCGGTTAATCACATATATGGGAATATGTACAGTGTGTACCATTGGAACCGTTGCACTTGGCCACGTTTTTTTTTATAAAGAAACCTGACTGGATCGACTACGTCTGGCTCGTCAACTATGAAAGTACCATCAATAATGGTTCCTCGCAGTACATAATAACCGATAATTTTGTTACTGGAAAACAAATAATAAATACCCAGGCGCTGTAACATGACAGTAACCAAAAGGCTTACTCTAGTGATAATGAAGATAAATAAAATCGGTTCAGCACAATGGACCCGTGAAATTAGTGTTTACGTACCCGGTCATTATACCGTGATTTATGCGCCGCTGATGAGTGGGAGTTTTACCTTTTACCTAGTAGGTGCTGACGTCACTATTACGACTCTCTGTAATAGCGGACGCACTAGCGGATCAAATTTAAGTCGCTTATTGGGACATTTCTTAGTTGAAGACTGACGGAACTTTGAAGAAGGCATCATTGTCCACGACCAACAGATTATTTGCTCAAAATTCCAGTGGGAGGACGATCTCGCCATATTGATTTATCGTCGCCTTCTAAATTATTCTGGGAACCGTCTTTGTGGTGAAAATTCGTGCTGCGCTCGCCTTATTAAACATTCCCCGACTCGAACCCAACAGCCGCTCGCTTTATCGCCAAATTATTGGTTATATCGGAGATGAGGAACCAAGAAATCGTTTTTTTTTTCTTATAGTGCAGCATGCATGACGTTACTCTCCTAAAGAACCACCGTCACTTATGTCTCTTTGTGTGCAGAATCTATGGAATGTCTTGATGATATGTCCATAATTGATACATCCTGCAAACTAAATACATAAGTACGTTGAAGGAGAAATGACGGGACCTGTTTTTATTTCAATAATATTATCCTGCTAAATACGATCAGGTTTTTCGAGCATTTTTCCATCTCGGGTCAATTGATCTATATTATTAAATTGAGAACTGGTTTTATTTGTTTACTCGACAATAGAGCCGGGCATTACCTTCGATGAGCAAATCGATTTTAAGCGATATGTTTATGACGCGATTTTTTACCTGAATTGCCGTGACGAATTGCGTCATTCCCAGCGAATATCGCATATTTTGACGGGAGATTAATAATTAATAGAATATTCTATTTTGTTTCAGGTGAGATGTACTTTTTGTCTTAAACATGGAGAAACCTAAACGGTCAAGAATACAGGTTTGAAAATATTTTTCGTTTAAACTAGTATCCGCATAACATTTTTTCGGTCAAAACTACGATTATATGGCCAATGCAAAAACAACCAGTCCCAACCGAAACCGCAAGTTTCTCTGATGGATCTGTTTTGAAATGGTCAAATGACTATGATTTGAAGTACCAAATTGTATAATTTTTTTATGTAAATTAACAGGTACATTGACTTTTATACCTTGGCTGTTTTATATCTTTATTGGTTTTTTTGAAGATTTCGTAAATTGACCTTAAAATTCACGCGATTTATTGTTTAACTTAAGATAAATAGAAAGTTGTCTTAAGCACTTGTTGATACTACAGAGCATTCAGCGGTCCTATAAGGAAGTACCTAGAACTTAGTAGAAATTGGTTCTGGTTTCGGGAAAAAGACCAATATTGTTTGTTATTAATTTACCATATTCTAAAGGGGTTCTCAATAGCGCTAGTAACCTCAGCAGAAGAGCTTAACAGTTATATTTCTGATATACAAATTAAACTTTGGTATACAAAGTATTCTTTAACATTTGGCAGCTTATTGTCCATATGCTTTAATAGTACCAGAGATACTTGATAGAACGAGACGAACTGAATTTTCAGTGATTTTCTGACCAGGGCTTCGTTTAGAAATCATGAAGCAATTGTTCAATTTTTGTCTAAAATTAGGTATAGCACAAGGATCGTCTTAATAGGAAAAATGAACTGATTGGTGTCTACACCCTAATTGTAACTTAATCTAATAATATTCGCTTGATTTTGGTCTAAAATCAGAACGGTTCTAAAGCTAAGTTCTAAACTAAGCTCCCTCTTTAAAATTATCTTATGGTTTTTTTACCCAGTGTCTCGCTTTTATATTTTAAAATATTTTGCAGATTTTTAATCTAAAATCAAGAAAGTACCAAAATTATTTTCAAGACGAGCTTAGATGGATAACAATTTAACTCATATCTTTATTCTTCTAAGTGCCTTCCTGGAACTCATTCAGAAGATTTTTATGAACAATAAGAGTAGCACTTCCTCAATGGGTAAATTAAGTTAAAATTTTGTATAGAACAGGGATGGTACCACGGGAATTTCTTAAAAAATAAAATAAATTTCCTAGTATTTTAGTCCCCGTATTTTAGTTTCTTACTCTGCAATATTCAGTTGACTTTTGTCCAAAACCAGTTCGATACCGCGAGTGTTTTCCAAACAGGAAATATCCTAAGATCTTGAGTAGAAGTGTAAATTTATTTTCTGCGAGAAATAGTTTAAGTTTGGAATTTTAGCTTTTAAGCAGGAAATAGTACAATGAATATGAAGTAAGTAATAAAATTATGAAATGGAAATCGTCAAGCAAATTGCAAGCCGATTTCCATTTTCTAATTTTATTACTTACTTCATATTCATTGTACCTACTTCTGCTTAAACCCTACAAATTCTAAACTTAAACTGACATTTTCAATTTTGCGAGTTAACTTTCCAGTTGAATTTTGTCAAAAAATAAGTTGTACTAAGAATAATTCTTAGTGGGAAAATGAGTAATATTTTTTGACAATTTTAAGGACGTCGATGTCTCATCATAATTACACTATTTGTTTAGTATTTTCGAATATACGCAGTAGCAAGGGCCTATTTAAGGAGTGAATATCCCGAAATTCCCATTCAATTTATGTCCACTAGGTCGTTTCGAAATTTTGAAATATTGCCCTAGTTGATTTTTGGCTAATATCAGGTAGTACCGATGACATTTGTTAGGATAAATACAAGCCGAAATTAAGAATAATTTTAAGCCCTGCATTTCCCATTTAAATTGAAAAAGAATATTCTTTTGGTTCTTTTTTAAAATTTTTTTTATTATTCTGCAGTTGAAGAATTTATATTTACCGGAAAACATTTTGAGGAGGAATTATTTTTTCTTTACTTAAATATAATTATTTCAATTTAATTGTTTCAAAGAACATTTTTATCTTTCAAAATAATCTTTAACGTCCCTTGAAGTATATTATAACGATCAATTCACTGTGTGACGTTTAGAGCAGTTTTAGAGCGCGTTTTAATTGTGCTATTTGCTCTTTCACTTCTTCTTTTAAGATGTTCTGTCACTTTGAAATGTTATCCAAGTATTCTGGTATATGGTATTCCTATGTATTTCAGCAAACTTTTTCCTGGTTGTAATATGCAAACAATTTGCGTCTGTGATTAAGAATTAGCGATGGTAAGCGCGTAGAAGTTGGATAATTCCAATCCTAAGTTCCATAGGGTCGTAGTGAGGACAAGCCGTACATGCTGAGTGCCAATTTTTCTAGACCCTGGATGATGCATTCCCAAGGGGCCGAATTAAACGCGTCCTGAATGGTCAATGTGACCATAACGCAATGTCTATGTTGATGCCCCATCAATTTTTATGGCCTTACTATTTTCTTCCCCATAGCTAGTGTGCGAACGGTACTCTTTCTTTTTTGGAAACCGTACTGATATTCGTGTAGTACCCTCTTTTCTTTGATTCCTCTTCTCGTCTGGTTTTCATTAAGCTCTCTAACACTTTTGCAATTGTATTCAACACCCAGATTGGTGTATATGTACGTGCGAGAGACATTAGAGGAATTATTTGTATCTCTATTAGTATTATCGTCGCAACTTTTCACTAAGACTGGAAAAATCTTATGTTTAATTATGCACTCATTGCTTTTAAATATTATTTGTTTTTTTTTGTAATATTAATAATTTTATTTATTTTTATATTTATATATCTTTGGTAACATTAATAAATGTTATTTAGGTTTCTGTTTACGAATCTTTCTTTCTTACGATCTGATACCTCTTTTCCCTTATGTCCTCTTCCATCAGCTCTTCGCATAGGATTTTGCAAGGATATTGATTTTCCTTCATTAGTTCTTTTAACAGTTCCAGTTTTCTAATTGTTATTGGCGTCTCGTAGTCCCACAGGCTTCCCGTTACCCCCCTACAACGGGATTTCTTCGAATTCATCTGAATTAATGCTACTAACGAAATTAAGTACTTATTTGGACAGACGGCTTCTAGAAATTGTTCTATTAATTTAATTTAAAATGCGTGCTCTTAATTTTAATGATTTATATTTTTGTTGGTTCCCCACTTTGTATTTATTTTATATTTTTATACTCGCATTTCGAGCTCTGAAATCAGTTCCTTCTCTCGATTTTACTTTACCATCTCACGGGTATCCCCAATGAATTTGTGGGTATACGAAAATGCCTTGATGTTTAATATCTCGAGTTGACCTCCATCCTTTGTTTGCTCCCTTTTGGATATCTTGATTGCTTGTTTTTCTTTTCATTTTTACTGTTTCCGTTTTCGTGTCCCCGATGGAATCCTCGGAAATGAGGATAGTTTTGTTAACAACATTCGCATGCTGTAAAGCTGTAATGGCTTGATGATATCTCCTTTGAGAATTGCGAATAAAAACAATTATGGTATATACATCAGTTCTTATAAAATTATTATTAATTGTACTACACAATTATTGTTGTTCCTACACAAGAAAGCTAATATATTAGTTAAACCAATTTCATAATTAATCCCGTGTACTGAGATTCCCGCACGTGAAGAACCAGTAAATTAATTTCCGAGTTTCCTTAAACTTACATAATCTAATCTGGTTAGAATAATGGAACAATTTTACGATAATAATAACTTCCTATTTAATAAACTATCCCAGCAGAAGTAGCGGTGTTTTTCCTATATGGGAGGTTTCCCAGATAATTAGTTGCCGCATTTCAAAAGCGGTCAATTCCTTTTGCTCTCTTTCCGATTTGTATGCAAGATATAAAACAGGAATTTATATATTTACAGCAAATCTATATGTAACTAAAACTTGAATGTTCAGACGTGAGAAAGAGATCTCATAACAAAAACTGTTTGGGTGTAGAAGTCGGTAGTATCGGCTTTCTTAAAGACCCATTGTTCGCGGTGTCACGGTGTGTAATTTGGGTGGACACGCTCCATCATCCTTTAGTTTATAAGCTTTAATACAGGATTAGTTCGGGTGCAGAAAGCAGATCGTGGAAAAGTCCGTGGAAACAAAAATCCGGCAACATTGTTGCTTAATTCGTCTTGTGAATTCAAATATATACGCGAAAGCAAGAGGTTTATCTCAAGTTGTCTTCAACATTGGGTTGATTCATTTATCACCTGCTTAGGGTAATTTATTGTTTGGAGAGACATGCGTTCGAATTATTTATTATTTGTGGATTGCGGAAGTTCTTGCCGACACGCTTTGCTTCATGCTAATTTCATATAAGAACTTTTTAAAACCCTGCTATACTTGCAGCTTACAAGTCCTCCATCTTGCTTGATTGCGAAGCTGTAAAAAATTCAAGGGGAAATTAAGGACAATGAAATTTATGGGGCAACGACAGCAAACCCCACGCTGGAGACTCTATTTCGAATAGACTCTTTTTAAGTAGACAGAGAAACTTGTGAGAAAACTAGGTTTAACATTTTTTTAGAATCTTCAAGGAACGACTTACTTAAGTCTCGTTGAAAAGTGATGCGCATCCGTTGCTGGGGCCGCTCATTAAAGAAACATGAGAACTGGATGGGTACATGAATCGGCCCCAATGTTATGTAAACATTTTGTAATTGTGTGTCTCCCGGCTCGCGGGACTGCGCCTTGTCATGTACACGGTGCTTAGTGTCCGTCCGCTGATTTTAATGGGGTGCGCCGTAAAACATTACCTCTCTTTGCTTTCTTATATGGGAGCTTTCTGGGATTTAACCACTATTTCGAAATTTCGTTAAAAGAGACGGTCAGAAGTCCCGTATAAACTGGTTAAATTTGTAAAGATTTTAATCCGATTCGGTTTTTAGGTTTTTTGACTTGACAGACAAGTAAACAAGGGCACCCATGTATCTGTAGAGCATTCTAGTAGATATCTACTAAAATGTAGGTACCATAAGAAAAATATATCAGTATAATTAACATTAATTATTAATAACTATTTTTAAATATTCCTTGAGACTGCGAAGGGAAGAGAGGGGGTGGCGAAGAAAGGTGGCTCGAAAACTCTATCCTCAATTCTTGCTTATTTATTGCACACTCTTAGGGAAAGACACGGGGATTCTTCTTCCGCATCGCAGCGTAGACCGAGTGGGCTGACCCCATTACCAAAAGATACATATGTTTGTTGAGTCTGCAGTTGTCTGCGAGGACTCCCACTTAGTCCTTAATGCATTGCTGACTCCTCCTTAATAGCCACGATTCCTTGAATGTCTCCAGGTCGGAATAGATATCCTTAGTTTCTTCCGTCGACTGTATTCCGCTTACTTTTGCTTTCTGCCACGTCCATGTTTGAAGCGTGTAGTGGACATACCTTTTACTAATTTCCAGACATGGTTCAGTTCCGTTGAAGAACGATTGGTAACCTCGCTTAGAAAGAACTTTTCCTTGCTCTTCTGCTATTTGCATAGCGTCTACTTTTCCCAACTGGGCAAGGCTGGCAAGACGACCAATGGATCCTGTCCGTCACTTCTTTTCTGCTTTTAGAATGATGGTTTGTCAGAAATTCCTTTTCCTCCTTGGCATATGGCCGTCTGGTTCCTAAAAACCAACCATCCTAATTTCTTTTTATTTCTTTTGCTACACGTATGACTTCTGCTTTTCGCAGCTGATGTTGGCTGGCATGACCAATGAATCCTTTAATCCATTAAACCTTTTTGCATTTACACTTAGTGATTTGTCGAACATTAGTCTTTCTTCTGGCCTGTAGCCATCTTGCTCCCAAGAAACAAATAGTCGTAAATTAAAGGTTTCCCTCTGTTTTCCTGTCTTATTTCGTAATGTCTCAATTCACCACTAATGAGATCAATCATTAACCGTTTGCAGTTTTCTTTCTGCTTTTAGATTTCAGGACCTACAGGTAAATAGTTGGCTTGATGAATAGCTATGTGTCTCCATTATAAGCTCCATGCAAAAAAAACATAGAAACAAGTTCTGAAACGTGTCCGAGGGTATTCCATATACCTTACACACAGTTTACAACAATTCTTCATGCAAATTTGTGAAGCCCGGCATATTAGCTGAATGCTAATTCAGTTAATTCAAAATTCGTTACATCTCATTACCATAACCGCAGACCCTCCCAACTCATTTAAATGTAACACACATGCTACCAAGGACGCCACAAGTCTCCTTCCTCACAATGGCAATTCAATCACGGAACACAAATGCTTCGGAACCTCAAATTGCAGTCTTTAACGAAATTCTTCGGCAATATAGGCAAAAAACCTGGAGCTATTTGACCACTAAACGGGCACAACCATGGCAAACCTCGTGTTTGTTTAGTCTACTAACAAGGACCAGAAAAAGTCGATAAACGCATTTGCCTTGGTTGTGGTATAAATGGCCAAACCATATTAATAGAGATTATGTGCGATAGCAGTTCCAGGTTTCAACGCTAAATTTTAACCATCCTAAAATGGAAAAAAATGTTTTTTTTTTTCAATATTTGGATTGGGAAGTTTAGAAGTTGTTTGTGTTGCTACCGCTTTGGCTGATTCCAGACAAGTGTTTCTAGCGTCTTTTCTCCCTTTAACGATTAACTTGATCAAGTTTTTTGGGGTTCTGTTCTACTTCTTCTAACCGACTTTATCTAGATCTAGCTTGAAATTATGGTTCTAAATTAATGTCGATATATTACGTTGTGAAAACTCCATCATAAGAATCTGACAAGCGACGAGGCCATGGCAAAAAATGAAAACCACGCCGATGCAACGACCGGGCCAAATTATAGGTTGTCGGACTAAGCGTCCGAGATTTCTATCTGCGAATCACCATTCATCTCTCTTCTTCTTCGGAGAGGTTCTAAAGCGTTGTTTGTTAACGAACTGATGCTCTGCTTCCTAGAACAAGCGAATTTCCGGCGCAGAGACTCTAAATTCTGCTCCTTATTACTCAATCTTTTTCCGGGAACTTCCTAGATTTTAGATTGTAGAACAAGTAATTTCAAGACATAAAACACAAACTATAATAAACTCTCATTGCGAGGCTTGTAATTTTCCATCAATAACATTATGTAACGCAAAATGTTGTCCTCCGGGTAAGTTAGTTAACCACAGCTGGTGCCTGTTACACGAACTCCATTCAGTCTAGTTATGTAATGATGAGCAGCGGTACACATCTTCAAACTTTTCAGCTTCTTGTCTGTGGTACTCCTCAGCAAAAGTGGAAGGAAACTCCAAGGGATAAATCCTCCTTAATTCTCGTGGAGTTTTAAGGAGTGACTGCGACAGTGAACTCACCAGTACAAGTCCTCCGGTTATCTTTATTTGTGGTTTAATCCTCTTGGAGCGCTAAAATCTCAATTCTAAATATACCAGTGAATGTGAAATTTTCCAGTTATCGTAGGAAACAATTTTCTAACCCTCCAAGTCGAGGAGGAAAGAAATCTCACAGGGTTGAGTTTCGCATGCAATTCGTAAGGTGTCGAAGTGAGTGTGACACTGGTCAGCACTAGAATGAAATTTTATCAAATTTCTTTCAAATTGAGGGATCTTTAAATCTTTGAGCTTCAGTTTTAAATCCAACATTCGATTTTCCACCCCTGAAGCTCTAACATCTTTCCACAACTCCTACGTCTTTATGAACGAAGTCTCCAAGAGAATAAATTTGAGAATAAATTATTTTGGCAACAAAGCGGCAATAAACTGATAGGCTCTAGTACCACAGTTTCTTCGGGTTATTTTCAGTGGCGATTTTCATACCATTGCGTGGTTTTAACCTTAATTCAGATATTTTTGAATGGTCATTTTTGCTAACCTTCTAAATCTGTAGAAAAATAAACCACGGAAGGATAATTTTCATATGCAATTGTTATGGTAAGAAATGAGTGTAGAGTGGTCAGTATCAATGTGTAATTTCAGAAAATGTGTTTCAAACATTTTCAAGAGAGATTTGCAGATTTAAATTCGTAATCCACTATGACATTTTCAACCACAGAAGTCTTCGGAGTGATAAAATTCTTGTAGCAACGAAATGGCTGTAAACTGTTCGACACTACTAACATGGTTCTAGACTTTGGGTTATTTTCAATAGCGCTTTTCAAGCTCCTGCGGTATGTCAATTCAACATTTCAGAACCGTCAGATAAAATCGTTTTCCAACACTTTAAATCGATGAAAAAAGACACATTTCACATCACATTCTTACGTCAGTGAAGTGACTGTTGAATGGCCATAGCAGCATACAGTTTCTCAGCAGTCAAATATTTTTAATTCTTGTTTTTCCACCTTGAAGCCCTTAGATCTTAAGAGAAACTACTTTCTCATCATCTGGCTTAAACGAGAGAGAAATTCCAGGTGAATATAAAATAATCAACATCATAATTCAGTCCATTATTATTAAGGGTCGTTTTTACCCTCTTGGGACGCTCTGTTTTCTGATTCTGACGCCGCGACTGAATGCGACTCGTCAGAATCGTGGTATGGGATCAATTTTTGTATCTGGAAAGAAATCGCAGAGATTTCAGTTTGATATAACAATGAAGTGACTGTAAATTGGCTTGGTATAAGTGTTAATTCATAGTTTACAGAAGAAAACGAGATCAATTACAAGTATAAAATTTTTAATGATTGGCTTCACCTCCTTAGCTTGATGCATTCTCATTCTTTCTCCCCTCAGAGAGACGTTTTTTAACTATCTAAAGAAATATTCAAAGATACTGTAAGAAAGTTAGTTTCACTTCGGCTTCAACTGATTAGCATTAGTATACAGCTTTAGGTTTAGGGAGACAGAAGAGCTTTTTGAAATTTTTTTCTTTAATATTATGTTTTTTTACGTAATTGGTTTGTGAGCCAAATTGGTATAAAAATAGTCGCTTAACACTTTTTTAACCCCCTTAAGATCCCACCTAACTAACCTTATAATTTTTAAATGAAATTAATATCTCGTAGTACAAGCGAGATGACTTGTAGATTCGGCTTTAATCCCGGGACGCACTTATGTGTTGCCTTCAATAAGATCAATCAATAGACTAACTAGTTCTAAAGTGCTGTTTACATGCTGATTAGGGTTCAGCTACTCGATGTGATTTGTCAAAGGGAATCAAATTAATAATGATTTTTCTACTAGGACTGCTTTATGGATTTGTGTGCGCTTAGCCGTTTGTGTTGATATTTTCGGAGCAGTAATTTGTTTCTCAAAGGAATGCATGTGTAAAGACAGCTAAAGAACAAACACAGTCTGGCAACCACTTTATACGAATTCCGTTGGCCAAACATTTGCGTAAGAGTGCCCGGGAACCACTCAGGAAAAAACAAAGTAACGTGTTAATATCAACTTGTTTGGTTATTTAAATTATTTTCGGTTTACAAGAAGTAAGGGCGGCGAACGACTTACTACTTGTATTTGCATACAAATTGATGAACTGCTGGTCCACGGTAAAAGAAAACGGTATTCAGTTGGTGAGACTTGAACGAAACCGTGTGTTCATGATGAAAATCATGTTGCACTAAGATCACTAAAATTAAACCCAAAAAGATCTTCGATCCGTGACGAAGATGTCGGTTTCTGGAACGTTTCTGATCAATCTCTACAAAGTCTACTTTAATCGTCTCTTTTTTGTGCATTACAGCGGAATGGTAGTTAAATCTACCGTTTTGCGATTTACCTTTGAAATGCGGGGTTGGCACTTACTAACCAGTGCTAACAGATCGCAAAGGATGAATATCGGGACAAAAAACTCCAAGGTTCAAAACTGCTCTAAGCTTTCGACACACCGCCAAATTGATTATACATAGTCGACACCTCGCCCATAAACAAACATTCAAACAAGGTACCCGCAGGTAGAGCGACTTTGCCGAAGTCGAGAACGCGAACAAAGCTCGTCTTTGTTCTTCATCGCCTTCAACACTCCCGAAGTGGCCGGTCACGGTGGGGTGGACATACCGTCCGAATAAACAAATAATAACGATTCTATCATCAAACTGACGTTTTATTTTCGAGCCTCGTAATGATGAAGCACCCAGTAAAACGCAGTTGACGCACTGTGAAGGCTTTATGGCCCGGAAAGCGATTAGGTATGAGGAAACGCTTTAAATTATGTCCAAAGAGGCTGTAAAACCCCACGCGACCAATAAAACTCTGAGGTTCTGCGAGAAATGTACCCTAATGAGGTTTTTAACACGTGATGCTTCTCGCACATATTTGACTCGATATCTAATCAATGATGAGTCCCAAGAGCCGCAGCAAAAGGCTATCTCTGTAGATCGGACGACCGGTCAAGCCACTCCTTGGCCCCTTAGCCCCAGGAGAAATCTATCGAGTAAGGATGTGTCCTAAACGATCCTTCAATTTTTTTATATTTATACAGGGTGTTGCAGAACTGTGGGAGCAAACTTCTACGGATTATTCAGTGCGACAATAGAAGACATCTGAATATAAGAACCCGTGTCCGTAAATGTGTCCCTAAGTCGCTACGGCCTTATAATACTTTAAGATAGTTATGTGCAAAAATGTCTTTCATCGAGTTTTAGTACGCTTTATTTTAATTTGTTTGTACAAAATAACACTACAGTAGTTGTTCAATACGTCGTCCTTGAACTTCATTAATATTGGATCGGCAGAGGTGGTCCAGTTCCGTGGCCTCTTAAGTCACCCGATCTAACACCTTTAGATTTTTTTCTGTGAAGACATGTAAAGTTCCTGGTTTATGAAACGCCAATGGAAACAGAGCATAAACATAATTGTATGAATCACTACGACATTTGAAGTGGTTCATCGCGATTATCAAATTTTTAGCCAAGTTCGCAGAACCCACGTATGTTGTTTAAACAGGTGCGATGAAGTTCAAGCACGACATTTTGAATAATTACTGTAGTGTTATTTGTTATAAATAAATTAAAATGAAATGTAGTGAAACTCGATAAAAACATTTTTGCATATAACTCTTTTAAAACATCATAAGGTCATAGCGCCTTAGCGAGACATTTGCAGACACGGGTTTTTATACTCAGATGTTTTCTATTGTTGCACTAAACAATCCCTAGAAGTTTGATTCCATAGTTCTGAAACACCCTGTATACTGCAAAGGACCGAACTCGATCTAACAAACAAAAATAAATTGAATTGTTTAATTAAATTTTGCAGCTTTCAGACACAAATAACCTTAATAATCTGTGAAATTTATAAAAGTCTTATTAGAGTTTATAAGAGATGGCAAAGAGTAAGAAACTAAGTTCAGGAATAGAATTGCTAAAAAATTTAGTATAAATTAAATACCAAATTTGAAGAAAATGCGAGTTCGGAAACAAGTTGCGGATTTCATAACTGGAATTTCATAACTTTAAACATTCGTATAATCGAATAGAAAGTCAAGGTCCAGAGCTTGTAGACCTCACATTTCTACAAGCATCTGTTTGTGCAGTATTGCAATACAAATCATTCGAAGACAATTGGGTACCCGTAAACCACACGGAACAATTAAAGCAGATTCTTTTTTGCGATTCGGCGCTTTATTTTAATTAGTAAACACGTTATGTAATTGACCTAATCACACGCGAGGTGCTTTTAAATTTTAAATGGGAGGGCTAATTAAGAGTGCGCATAATCAAAAAGTACAATCGTATTCGAGGGATTTGGAAGTTTTCGCACGTGTTTCTTTCCGCACGGAGCCTCAGCTGGCTAGTTGATTTATTTCATGTTAAGTCTTTCCGTAAAATTTCTCCGTAAGAGCATTTCCACACATATCATCTAATGAAGTTCCCAGGATTGTTTGTTGAAGCGATTCACATTGAATTTCTGGTACATCTTAACGTGTAGACCGCTAAAACATGGTCAAACTAAACCGAATGATCATCGCATCGGCGGAATTCTTTTATCTGTCACTCGTCTTTTGAGAAGTAGACAAAAACCGAACCGAGATTCACACGTTTACGGTACTCAAAGTGGTACTATTTTTTGCCTCGGCACGGTAGCAGCTCCGATCTAAGACCGAGAGACGTGCAAGAAATGGCAATCTTTTAACAAGAACTAAATACAAAAGACCTCGGCGTTTTTTGCTTGTTAGCGACGAGGATGATTGGAAATACCATTTTCTACGTTCATTAAAAGGCCGCAGGCCAAAACTGATAAAATACTGCAAATGCGCCTCAAATATAAATGGCATAGACGAACTGTAGCTGCCAATTAGTAAAGCACCAAAGACTGATTGGTGAAGTACCAATATTTTATGGGTGCAATATATTTCGCAGAATTATTGAATTTTTCTTATATGTCCGGACGGACGTAGTGGCAATTAGCAATTGTTACTGGTACTATACATAGGATGTGCGCAACACACAAAGACGGACGATGTCACATCATACAATTCGATATACTCGTCTAGCTGAAGACAACTAACTCTTGGAGAAAGTTAATGTAGAGATGAGAAGAAAGATTAAAAATTTTAAAAAGATTGCTCAGCTATTCTACTATCTTCTAATTTATACGAAAGAAGTCGAAGCCGTTGTTTGGCCTTTGTCAAAATCTAGATTGCAAATTGATTCCGGATCTTTGACAGTCTGTAAAACTTCGATACACAACTTTGACGTGTGTCTTTTCGAACTTATAATTTAAGAATTTATTCGAGTATTTTCAGGCTTTTTTTGACCCTCTGTGTACCTAGAAAATTTTAACTAAAATCTAAAAAAATTGTAAGAGCTATGAAAAAAAAAGGCGCTATAAGGTAAAAGGTTACCGTACGGGGTGTTATGGTTACCCATTTCAAAGCAAACACGTTTTCAGTAGAAAGCCACCAAATTTCTCAGTTCTTTTTGGTATTTGATGATTGATCTTCCGCTGTTTATTGACCTCTCTGCTTAAGTTTTAATAATGCTCGTGTTCACAATTCTTCCTTGGTTCACCACTATCTTGAACATCATTCGTTGCTAATATGGCTAAGAGACTCATCCTTTCGATTAAAATCATTTTACTGAAATATTTAGTTCATCTGGAAAGAGACGCTTTCCCTTTCTACACCAACGTTTTGCTCTTGGGAGACATTTTCGCCACAAGGAACGTTTATTTAGTTACCAGCGACGTTTCTTTCAGAGGCAATTTCCTTCCCGATGGATGTTTCGTAATCTAGAGCAATGTTTGCTCTTCCAGAAACAACGTTTCTTTCTCGAGAAATGTTTTCACTATATTAAGACTTCAAGCAATGTGTGTCTCTCATGAATAACGTTTCCTTCCCGAAGAACATTCCCTCATCTAGTGCAATGTTTTGCTCCTGGGAGATGTTTCTCCTGTAAGGAACGTTTTCTTGTTCATGAGCAACGTCTTGCCAATGCCACATATTTCATGGTATTTATATTTATTATTAAGGTAGACCTTCTAATAAGAACATTGCCTAACGTTGTCCCAACAATAAATGAATCAGCGTATTTAGGCATCAATTTGCATTAATACTTTTGTTTCTCAATATTGGTCATATTTATCATTTAAAATTCCTTCATCTTTTTTTAAATAATGATTATTACTCATCGATTTGTCACTGTTGATTTTAGTTATTATTACTAAGGCTACCAACTTTAGTTAACAAGAATCCGTCTTTGATCCTTCTTGGACCCGAAGTACATATTGCGGATTCTACATATTTCCGCCGCAAAAGATTGCTGACTGTCGTCACTTGAAAACGAACTTGACGAGGGGCAGTAGAAGTGACGTTTCCTTAATAGCACAACCAGGTTTAACTAATCTGAGCCTACCTTGACAGAATTATAGGTATTCCTTCACGTTAGTTTCAAGTTCTTCGTGTATAACTGCCTTGTAAATACCGACCTCGAATACTGTTAGTAATTCGTTTTAAAGTTTACAGCTCAGAATACCTCGGAGATGGCACTTTATTGTATCTTACCGCTGCGCTACTTTGAATAAAAGTTTCAATCACTCTAGGCATGTAATTCTATGAACTAACTGAAAAACCGAACAATAAACGAAAACAATAACCAAACACACCAAAGAAGATGACGTGAACAGTAAAAGTAAGTAATTGATTATCTGCTAAATCTATGAGCTCGACCATGTGCCGTTGGGTCGTGCAACCTTAGGTACCCCGCTTCTTGGCGCTCCTACTCAATGCTGATGTCAGCATCAGCACCAGGACCGATAGCTCTTTATCGCTTCCAATTTTAAATTTCATCACCCCGTATCTCAGCAACGAGAATTTTTCGCACTTGTGCTCATACGAAACGTTTGTCACGAATTAAGCTTTTCTAAGAAAATGTCTATAAAAATGATTATAGCAGCAAACGGAAAATTTTGAAAAAGAATGGTCATGTTGTCACATGTTTAGGAAACGCCCTGTATACCGCTGACAGCGAAAGAGGTTAGCTCTTTTACCTGGGAGGATATTCAAAGATCTCTTACGCCAAGGTTTTAGCTATTCTGAAGGTGGCTACTCGAGAGGAGGTCAGACAGGGAACGGGGGAGATTTACATCAAATCTGATGGTCAAGCAGCCTTTGGAACTGACTGCGGAAACGGGATTCGTTTAGAACGAGTTAAGGAATGCACAGATACTCGCCATAAACTGGAAGACATAAAGAGGGCTCCCGGCAGAAGACAAGGAAACAATTCTAGGTCAGTTCCCGAGTCACAGGGCCGTCGAGGGCAACAAAGGAACCGCAGGAGTTTTCCGCTTGGTTAACTCAAATAAATTATCCAGGCAGGGTTCCAATCACGCTTCAATCGGCCTGAAACATGTCCAGGGGTGTTCAAAAGGTACGCATTAACAAAGGGAAACTGCATATCCGAACTGATTAGGTACGCTCACACCAATTGGAATTCTTTAGATTACTGTTCGCTGCTTAATAATGCCTGTAATGGCTTTTTTTCCTTGACTTTGATTTCAAACGGAAAATAATATCAACGCAATGAAGGATTTCGTTGTCGTCATTGTAGAAGGAATCTGCGAGAAACCTGAAGCCGCTCATTCTTTTCATATATCATAAGTATTCTGCAACAGTGAACTTATTACCCAGATTCTGCATTGTTCGAGAGTCATGCTTTCAAGGCGACGACAACGAAAATAACTGTAACAAGGATTTTAATAACTCGCTCACGGACTTTAAATGTCAATCCACCGAGCTGGCCTATAGATTAGAAATATGGACATTTAATAGAATTATAAATTAAATTTCCTGCATGCACCGGCCTCAGGCCTGCTTGAGTGTGATTTATCGGCCTGACCTAAGCAGAATTTCTGAAGATAATAGTGGAAGTCCGAGCCTCACTGACCGGAGGCCATTCCTCGTGTTTAGTCAAAGCCGTTTAGAATAAACGGTCAATTTCTTTTGAGGCGATAAATTCGAGTCCTGCATCTCGGACGCAATTACAATGTAAATAAACTACGAAATTTCCATAGCTAACAAACTTGTAAGCAATAAATTTCCATCTAGTTGAAATAATCTCGTGAATCGGCTTTACATTGACTTATCAGCCGGCCGCATCTCTCTAGACTTTCATGATGGAATGCATTTAACACATCACAAAATACCTATTAACAAGTTTTTCTGCCTTGGTGTTTGCTTGGCGGCAGTTATTATCGAAATATTGCAGTTGCATGTTGCACAACTCATCGCAAATTGGAGCAGGAAATATAAAAACACATGTACCTAACGCCGTGCATACGTACGCCATTGTTTCACCATAAAAGCCATTTGCATAAAAGTTGTGAAATGACCAAGCACGGAGTTATGACAGTGCAGGTAATATGTTTTATGACGCCGTATAGCAGGCTTTATGTATTTGCGTTATAAGTTTTTCTGATGTTTTAATAAATTTCAAAGGGACTTTTTGTCGTTAAACGCTACTGCCGGTCACGGCGGCAAGAAAACTTACAGAGTAAATTACATAATGTTGTGGTAAATGCGACTTTATGACCTGCGCACGGTCATTTTAATCGGTCGTAAAGTCAGGATTACTTTCCTGACGCTGTCAAAAAATTATCAATTAGAAAAAGCTTAAATTCGCCGATGGTTTAGGTTCTATTTGAGATTTTTTCCCGGGGGAAAATCCTCTAAAGGCTTCGGGTCTGGTGTCCTGGCGACCGGACAGTGTGGGATTCCCCGGAGCGCCTACCCCCTAAAAACCTTTCCCTGCTATCTACCACGGCTCGGAACCCTCCCTGTGGAATAAAACGTCAGTATCGAAGGGCTTGGGGATTCAGCTGTCCATCACCTTTAGGCCTGGGGGCGCTGTTCTTCTTGAGTAGCACGCTTCATGCGCTCCTTTTTCTTCACCATCGCATAAATGCCGTCGTTACAGCGGTTCCACTTTGCTTTCCAGCATCCCTCGTCAATGGGATGCTGGAACACAACGGAACAAAATAGGCCACATCAAACAATCATAAATTTGTAAACCAAAATGAAGAGGCTTAAAGCCACTGGAATGATGTTTTAAATTGGCCCACCCTTGCAAAGGATGAATATCAATGAAAACATTTAAGATAATTTAGTTATAATAATATCTATGTCTACTTTTCCTTGTTTTCAATACTTTGTTGCCGTTTCTTTTCGTGTTTCTCTTTTTGTTATAAAATCTTCAAAAATATAGCAAAGCTGTTCGATGTTTCATGCAGAAACAACCCAAGTCCATGCGAAATTTCACCTTCTGGCATTTTTTACTATAACTGACCTTCATCTATTTTATCATACTTTGTAAGCTGTTATGTTGCTGTACATCAAGTCAATTTTTAAGTTGATGAAAACAGAGATTAGAAAACCAATTAAGTTTTTTTGTTATTGTCTCAAAACTTGTTATTTCTGACTTAGGTTGTTTCTGCAATCAGTGATTCAATTAATACTCAGTGTTTGAGCCTCTACTCCTTATTAATGGATTTATGCGTCTAAGAATTCCAATATTTATTGTTTCTTGAGGAATGTTCATCCATTCCCCTGTAGCAGCAAACAATCAGTTCTTGTGTATTTCGCGATGGGTTATTCCGGTTGAAAATGGCTCTTGAAACGAAATTCCATACGTGTTCTATAGGATTCATATCAGGTGACATTGCCGGCCATTCTAATCTCGTAATATGGTGATTTTCCACTACTTAAACAACTCTGGTGCGACGTGGTCTGCATTGTCGTCCACAAAGCTAAACTGTTCTTCTAATTCATTGCATAGGGTGTAATGATAGAATTAAGTATGTGACGAAGGTAGTATGTACCTGTCATTGACCCAGGTACATGGATTGATGGCGTTCTTCTATTGTACATTATACCTTCCCAAAACATTTATGTCCCACCGCGGAAAGGAGCAATTCTAAAGAATATAGGTCCATAATCTATTTGGAAAAGTGTAGTTTGGACATGAAAAAGTGGTAGATGAAATTTTATTGAGAAATGAAGGTTTGAAATTGCTTTTAAAAGCCCTAAAATCATCATATGAGTATATTTTTCATAACTGCCAAGATATTTTTCTTAATTTTGGAATGCAATAAAGAAATTTCAGCACTGTGTGCAATTCGTGAAAATATATAAATACGTATTATACAGGTCTTTTTTTTTAAATTTATCTGTACAGACATCAGAAGAAAAAGAAAGAAGTTTCAAGTTTGAATATTCTGGAGTTTCATTTATTCAATTATACCTCGCTTAAATATTTGCATAGAAAAAATTGGCCTCAAAAAGTGTCATTATAACAAAAACCAAAACGAATCTTGCACCCACTGAACCGAAAGGAATGAGCTCGAGATCCAACGTATCTTCAAAAGAGGAGATCTTCAAGATGTACGAAGATGTAAAGGTCATAATAGTGTCCTTCAAGTTAAAAAAAAAATGACTTAATGTAGTACGAGAAAGTATAAATAAGGTCAAAAGTGGTTGTCAAGTGGGTATTTCAGAGTTTGTTTGGATGCTTTGCTCTTTGCGATTCGCGCCTGTAGAAGGGAAACTGAAAGGTCAAGAATTGCGAATTTTGTTAGTAAAACGGTAATAATGACTCCCCAAAATTCAAGCATACGGTTTACTCGGGACCAACGGAATGCTATCTCCCTTCCTAGGGCTTTTCTAATAAGAGTAAGATCAAGAATCGCCTCCCAGCCTTCTAATAAGGCCCGACGACGTTCCAAGAGTCTGAAGGCGTCTAAGGAACTAATATTATTTCTCCTATATGTTACATGCAGGCGATAAAACACCGGGATACAAATTGATTCCAAAACAACCATCAACAGAAAATTGTATTAAATTTATCGTTGAAAATTGAGCTTTATTACAAATTATCGTCATAGCGCCGCAGCTTGTTAACATAAAATTCTTGGGGCCGGGGCTATTTGTCTTTTAAATTATGAATGCACGTGTGGTATTAAATATCGAACAAAAATGAACTTTGTTACCTTTAAGACAGTCTTAAAACCACCTGGAAGTTTGTTAACATAATCTCTAATAATGTGTCAAGCCGTTGTCCCGTTAGGTAAACCTTTAGTATGTCTTATCCCACACACGCGAGGCCGTCTCTTCCTCCACATGAAAATCCACACGTTCAATAATGGAGAGGATTTATTTAATGCTTTCACAGTGATTGTAAACTAAGCATTGAGTCTCAACGATTTTTTCATTGGTCACGTATGAAGCGTTCAAGCTGTAGAGTACCAACTTGAACGTAATTATCCGTACCAGTTGAGAGGCATTCGCGAGACGCCTCGCCAGCATATATCACTAATTAAATACCAATAGTTGCCTTGACATTCCTACAAAAAACTATTTAAGTGCAAATTAAGGTAGCCAGGGTCCGTTCCGATCTTTACGGCCGTTTTATTCGAAAACAAAACGGCATGGAACAAATGCCTCTTTCGACGTAACATGGCGCACATTCCGCGCGACATTTTTCTGTATTTTATAAAATGTCGCTTTGGCATTTTAAAATCTAGCAGAGGTGATTGTGTGCAAATGAGAAGCGAGAAATCCGACTTAAGGAAATCCATAAAATGCCCGATCGGATGCAGAAATGCCAGTAATTAAATGTCGTCTGTCTATTTTTAGTTAAGTGACCGCGGTCTGCTCTGATGGTGTGGCTGAAGGTCTTCTGGGATCACGGTTTTGAATGCGGGCATGGGAATGACTTAGATTATTGGTCTCTAAAAATAGTGGGTAACTCGACACCAAACTAGAACCCAATAGTATGACATCAGATAATGCGATAATAAATTGGGACCAAGAGATGGAACTGGTATAAGGCTGGGTCTAGAATTTAAAAATGATGACGACCCTGCTGGCGTTTTGTCAGTTGGGCTCAGCAAGCAGCTTTTCCTGAAACGTGGGCGTAAGTAACTAAACCTTCAAACCCCCCTTTCTTCAGATTTTTGGTTCCTTGAAACCACTCTTGGTTTCTCCGAGAATTTTTGGACATTGGCTTTTTCACTACTTCTAAAAGAAAAACGGCACGTCACTGACATTAAACAGGGGTGTGCCGAAATAGTTTAAATTAATGCCAAAAAATTACTCAACATTTTCAAATCAAGAACAGTGGCGTATTGGGGGTATGGAACGCTCGGCAAACTACTAGTAATTGCTTTATTTAATCCCTACTTTTAAAACAGAACGGGTGCGGCACTGTACTTAATAAAGGCAGTAGCGTAGTAGACCCAGCACCACCAATTTTGCCTTTGGAGCCCCGAATTTGGTTTTCTGACTGCCATTTTGAAATTCTGACCCGCCTTTCAAAAGACGATGTGAAATTACAAAAACTGCATCTCTACTTCAAATATAGTGTTTTTAAAGGTTATTGACTCCCAACCGAACTCCTCAAATTTGATTTTCTGAGGAGAAATATGAGATTTGCATTAGTTTGGACCATGAATTGCATAAGCAGATAACAAAGTTTGTCCACCATCGAAAATTTTTGACAGTAATACGTGTCCCTTTGATTTGTATGCGGCAAAACTCCACACGTGCGGTAAAATGTTACTTTCAGCACGCAAATGTGCGCGGTGAAAGCACTTTAGCACAGGTTCGTAGGAAATACGGGTATTAAAAACTTAAAGATGATGACGGCGGTGCAAAGTCGAAAGGTATAGAAAATTACCGTATTTTTTTCGAAAAAAAGTTTGTGGAAAAAATGTCTTGCGTGACTCTAAAAATGAAACTCGGAAAAAGTAAAAGTAAAAAGTCGGATAATTACATTATCTTAAATGTCTCTAAAGCTAGTATTACACTGATAATTTGTTCATGAATGAATTCGCGATCCATGAATTCCTTTGTGAAGTCTGTTGGTTTTATACAGGCTTGGAAATGAAAAATTTCTGGTTTAGTCTCGATTTCACCAACTACTGTTCATAATTTTACTATTTATTAGCTTTTTATTTTATTTCGCTCAGTTTTTTGCTCACAAATTATAAGCGAAAGGTAAAAAAATTAAAAAGTAATAAATATATGAACGAATATTTATTCCTTCACACCTTCCGCCACACCTTCAATGCTTGATCCCTCCCCACCCACAGCTCTTATTCTTTCAAATTCTTGCTCCAGTCTCATGTTTACCCTGTACATTACCTCTTTTGTGATGTATTGGTGGTTAGTATCCTTCTAGCCAAGTAGGTACTCATTTTCAATTATAAAGTAAAGGCAGTTCGTATCGTTCCAGTATTGAAAACACTATTGTGTAAGTTCATAGCAAAATAATATAAACTAGTGCCCGTAAGACAGAGTGATGTTTGCTTATATTGGTGGTAAAAAAAGCCCTTAAGAACTTTTTACGGGCATACATTTACCATGGCACGAGGGGCCTCTCGTGGAAGGAGGTGGAAGTCGTGGGGCACACCTTAGGGACACCATCTGTATCTCGTATTTGCCGTAATACCCCACACATGTCCAACAAATATGAAAGCATTTCACTATCTATGAAATCTATTGAATTGTCTGGATTCATTACTGCAAAACGCTTGATTTGATTATGAATCGAATCAATTCTAGCCATTCCCATTCTGCATAAATAAGTGTGAATTTGGCTATTAAGGGAATCGCTGGCTTATAATAGAGCTTTCATTGCTGATTCTTACTCAACTATGTCCTCGTTTTACGATTATTAGGTATTCCAAACGCAGCAAAAATTCCAATCTCGTGGCGTTTTCTTTACAACAATCATTAGTGCTGGTTGATTCTACTTAGACTCAACTTCACGTGAGAGATCAGTGTCAATAAAATAGTCCATTGTTAGCGAATTTTACTGGTCTGGGAATCGGATCGTAAAGAGTCGGGCTTTACGAACGGCCTTAACGCGGATAAGCCCATCCGTGGACGTGAATACAAATTTCTTATTGCCCGTCGCGTCTACCATATAAAATAGTTCGTTTTCTGCTGTTTTATATCTTTTATATAGTTAGTTTCAACGTCGCTTTATTGCCTATAGATCACCGATGTCATCTCGATTCGATCTGGCATAAACTTGATTTTTTCCAAGAAGTCGGGAGTTGTCAGACTGGGAGCGTCAATAAAAATGTGGAGCAAGACATTCAATTTTCTTTTTCTCCTTTCTTGTAAAGCATGATGCTGAAGCAATTTATACCTACTCCGCGTATGAATATGCTCGGTAATAAACTGATGACCCCTAGCATTAGCTCTCAACTACAAACTTGCTTTAATATGCTGAATTTACAAGGCTATAAAAAGTAAGAGTCGGAGTTATGCGAGCTATCCGAGCCGTTAATTTTGGCACGTCGCAGTATAAAAAACATAAAAGCGGCCAGAGTTAGGCGGTTATACTCGGAAAAAGATAAAAAAATTCGACCGAAAAATTATAGATTCTGCAATCGTCGTCGTAAAGAAAGAAAGGGCATACCGTTACCGAGTTACGACGAATTCCAATAAATTTTCGGCCGTTTCGAGGCGAATTTTTTTGCCTTAATGCTTTTTCTAAAAAGTCGTTGCTCTTGTTTTACGAATTTTCGAAGAGAGTGCAACTTTTTGTACGACGGTCGCTTTATTATTTCGTTCAAGAAGGAAGTGGCAGGTTAATAGGCCCTTATCCAGTGACAAATGTTGCTCGTGTTTCACTTTATCCATGACCTGGCAAAAACATAGTAAAAACTCTATAATGACCTCATATTCCTGAATAGGGGGAGACAAAAAAAACAACTAGAAGAACTGTTTTATGAAATGAGCAGCGAACAGTACTGATGTCAAAGCATGGACAGCAGAGACAATTACTGGTGCCTAATTTTTGCTATGTTTTGATTCGGAAAATATGTAGATGAAGAAAAGTTAAGACCTCACATGGGTGAATTCGGCTCCAAGCCTTTTAACCGATTATTTAATCTCCCTAGAGAGATTATCATTCTCTGTGCCATGACTCTAACCTCGAAGAACAGTCTTGAATTTTACAACATGCCAGATATCATTTTTAAAATTAATTATTAAAAGTTTGTAACGAGCAAGAAGAAAATACTGATTAGGACAAGTTCGGGCTGAGTAATCTCAAACTTACCTACCAAGGGTTTCGAATATGTTTACCAACAACTCTTAAAAAACGTTTTTTGCACACGTTAAATCCGGAAATATCATCAAAACTCAAGAGGAGCACTAATGGGAGCTAAAGAATTCAGATATCTGTTGTTCGATTCTGTACTGTGATCGGAAGTAGAACATTCCCCGGGTAACATCAAAATATTCCATCAAAACAGTTCCGGTAGAGTTTAATAAATCTATATCTTTTTAACGTCATTTACCAGGGAATCTGCTCCCGGAGTACCGAATCGGGTCTATACTGGTAAGCGTCACAGGAGAGCCCTTCGGCTGTACAGGTTGAGAGAGGTCTCCACCATTGATATTCGTTAAAATTTTCTAGTATCTTCCATCACAGGAACGTTGCAAATTTCAGCTTTCCTCGAACCTTTGGAGCTGTTGGACCTCATGTAGAGTCCCAGGAGCAGCGATTAAAAATCGCCCTCCAGGTGATTCCTTTTTTGGGGGAAGGCAAAATTTTCAATTACGAGAGCTTAGATGGAAGCCTAGGTCTCTTTATTCCAGATCCCTTCATGAGGGGTTCTATTACTAAGTCAAAGACAGTTTTTACAAATATTTACTCAACGCTTGCCACTCGATAACTTCAAGCGCCCCAGTGCTAAATTGTACTACGTCAGCATGACATAATGGATCATGGGAGAATGATCCAACATTACGAGTTAAATGAGCGTTGAGGAACGTTCGTCACCCTTTTTAGCAAATTCCCCCTAATACCCCCGCGGGCAGGTCCGGACGAGCCCGTTTCCAGTTAAAGAGAGCTAATTGATTGCTTTAAGAGTTTTTGGGGATATGAAACGCGCGCCTTGGCACCCATTTCAGGGCGATTCGATGGGGGAAATGAAAAATAATAATTAATTCATAATTGGTGCCTCTGAATTTTATTTTAAATTTGCAAACCCAGAAACGGGAATGTCCAAAAGGCGGTTTGAGTATGAACGGTGCGTAGACCGACCAGCACCAGTAAAAACACATAAACGGGCAAAAGTTAAAGAAGTACAGGTACCCGTACTTCTAGAACTATGTGGTGTAATAGTTCATATTGCGTGGTACCTGATACTAAGTGAAACGGACGGGTATGCAATTTTCGGCCATTCGGCCAAGAAACTACGGGTCGTAGGCCATAAAGTAGAGGCATTTTTAATTTCCACAGAATTAATATCGAAACTACTTAAATTAACATAATCGAAAATAAAATGGCGTCTTTCTTGTGAGCACTTGGGGAGAGAATGGGGCTAAAATGTACGTGGCACACAGCAAGGTTCTGCCGAATTTTATTTTAAACCCGCTAACTTAGAAATTTGGCGATAAATGTGACCGATGTAAAGGTACGTACAGTTTATTGACTGGCAGTGCGGGCCAAAAGAGGAAAACGGTCAAGTGATGAAAGATACATGGGCACAAAGAACGCAATCTTTAAATATTTGGTGAGAAAACCACAGGCACGAACCGATTTCACCAATAAACAGCTCTCAGGAGAAATTAATATTGTTTCACAAGAACATGCCAGTATGATCTGAACATGATTGATAGAACCTATGGAAATTAGCATATTATTTTTATAAACGTTATGTAAACCCCATTTTACCGTGATCCATATCTTTTTTATGTGAACCGGAAATTAAACGGGATTCCGATATTTACCTAACGATGGTCACAACTACCTAGTCCAATATAGTTCTGTGTTCTAAGCTATGTTTTTGCTCCATTTACCGTTAGCCTCCGGCTGTGAGAAAAAGCATTCACCTGCAGTTTTGCACGCATATAAGTAAAACACATCGTAAACTGCTATGTGATAGTTTTAGCACTTCAAATTAGAGTAGTGTTACTTCCGAAACCCTCAATTCCCCTGCACTTGGTGTGAAAGTTGAATTTCCACTATAATGTTCCCACAAAGATACCTTCGGAGAGCCATGAATCACCCCTCACGCGAACTTAAACTACGAGAGGCGAACATGAAACGTAAACCTACATTGGCAAAACTCGCTAATAAGTTAGTACTGGGTAAAACATTACTTAACAGTTAGCGAGAGGTCGTGCTTGGCGCTTTTTATATTTAGAAAATACCCTATTTGTATCTGTATATTGATCAGAAGGCCATAAAGTATCGCCCGTCGAACGGTGTAAAGAGGTTGCACGTCCGTGTCAATTAATAGAAAGTATGGTTTAGTGGTTTTAGACGCGCCAGAGATCGCGGAATGACGATAAACTTTAGCCGGGCTCGATGTATAGGATTTCAGTCACGTGACTGATGGCACCTAATAAAACTTGCCCAAATGTCAGTCGAGGTAAATGCCAAGACACCCAAGGCTGGGTATGCAAATTTCGTTACGATAACTCCAGGTAGTCCACAAAAATTAAAAGTTCTTCAGGAGCGTACGTCCAGCCACCACACTGAAGGTGATGCGTATTTGTCTACATCCCTTCCTATTCAAAATTCTCAAAAATAGAGGCATCCGAGAGATATCCGAGAGGTGTGCGAGAGATATTCGAGAAGGTTCGATTTGTTGGGAGAAGTGAGGAGTCCGATTAGTAACGGTTCAGGAAATCAGCTCTGTATTAAATACCTAGAAGTAGCTACCGAAGCATCGTTTAACAGTTACTCACAAAATTGATCCTACAAAAAAGTTATAGTTTGGATCTTTGCATGTAAGTCACACATACGAATGGTACGCATCAATTCAATTCAAGGTCGACATGAAGTGCGACCAGTGGCGTTTCAACAAGTTTTTGGATTGCAATTGATTGATGTCAAAAATTTATATATGTTTTCGTTTGGGATAACAAAACTCCAACGCTGTTACTGTTAATTCATGAACTAAGCACCAGAAAAGTAAAATTAAAATCACGAAAACTGTCTATAGTTATGCGGAACATAGTAAAATTTTTAACATATACTGTCACCCCTCTAATCGTGCTGGAACTGTAACAAATAACCAACTCAAAGACATACGTCCATACCACCGTCTTTATTCAATCCCTACACACTCCCATTATCAATTTTGAGCCGGTAGTCTAATGTGTAAAAGACTTGCTTACTATATCTCTGTCTTTGTTGTTTGAACATTACCCCATACACCCTAGAAACGTACGTACTACCTAATTCAATACACACGCAACGATCCAAACTGCAAACTATAATAAATCTGTTACAAATAGGCATTTCTACGCTTTTTTCTTCAATGCAATCTTGGAAGAGTTTCATCTCTATTCACCACTGCGATATGCAGGAAATAATGAAGAAGAAGGAATGCAGCAGGCCCTGTCACACTAAAGAAGAATCAGATGGCCTAGATCAATTCTGTAAAAGGAATACTATATACAGAGTGAGTCGCAATGGAACCGACACAGAGCAGGCATGTGTGTGGTCAAGATATGACGGTTTGTTGATTTTTCTTACAGTTGATGGTTGATAGTTGAGGCGATATTGACCTCCGAAGTTAGCTTGTAAATTTCTAAAAAATGGCATATTTTGGTAATGAAGCCAAAATCGGAGCAAGTTTTATCCTTGTCAATATCTTTAATTGGTAGAAATGTGAAGCCGATAGATGCTCGGTGAGGCTTGGATTAGGAGTAAAGTGAGGTCTAAAGGAGTTGGGATTTTTTAATCTGCAAAGTAACTGCCAAATGGAGAATATCGTTTAATACCAAGTTTAATTCTAAAACTTTAATTTCCCTTCAAAATTTATCGAAAATCTTATCATTTTTGATGAAATCGCAGTCTTGTGAAATAGAACCAACCAAAGGAACTTATTATTATATAATTTATACAAATGTAATGTAATGTAATGATGTAATGGCACAATTAGAATAACTCTCACTTACATGACTTTGGCCAATTACAAATAGCTTACTAATCAAAAACCACATCGTTTTTGACTGGTAATCTCTTTAAATCTCTAATCCCTAGAACGCTGAAATAGTTCCTGATCTTAAGGCGTTCCCCCTTTAAAATGCGAACATTGTTGTTCCGCGATAACTGTTATATTAACATTACAAAATTTAACAATCCCCAATTCTAACTCAGATCTTTGCCAGGATAATCTAAATCTCTGTATTTAAATCTAAACCTGATTTCAAGTTTTACCCTGTATCTAAGCATATTCCACTTTGGGAAAATAAACTTCAACGAGCGGCATTTCAATGGTGTTAAGTGGTTACCGTTCGAGACTAACTTCGAGACTATTTTACATTTTATTTACATTTAAAAGTCGGATCGGCCAACTCGGAAAATAAAAACGTGTAAAAATACGAAGCCGCCTTCAAGGCATTTTAATTTTTACTACCTAAATCTACACCTTTCGGTCCGATGGTAGAGACATCGCTACTAGTCGATATAGGGTGAACATTTCGATAAAGTGTCAACAAGATTTCTTGAATATTTGAAGCTGACTTAACAAAGAGATCAATTGCAGTAGCGTCACTCTAACTGTGAAACGCGGTATTTTTTGCAAAAAGTAGGTTAAATCGATAATTGGAGACCTTACTAATGTCGTCTTCCTTACGGGGAATCTTAAAAACATCTGAATGAAACCACGATTTCATGTATGTAGATATAGAACCTCTCTCTAATAGCACCTACGATGCAGGAATTTCTACTTTTGTACTTTTAGGATTTTTTAGATGAGAGTTGTTTCCCTACTTTATTGCTCAACCTATTAGAGGAAAATTTTGAAGCAATAGTTGATTCTAATTGCTCATATAACACCCAGTACGTGCCTTTTGCGGGATTGAACTTCTTAAATGTGTGCCATAAAATTCCTCTCTTGAACAAAACATATCCTAGAAAACTGATAATTGAATATCGAAAGCTCGAAAAGCTTTTATTAGTCTTTTATACTGAATTTCTCTAATAATTTGGGACATGTCGCAACCTTTATCGAAATTCTTGATTTAGTTGATCGATTTCAATAAATCTCGGACGTGTTATAAAAAAATTCCAGTTACTTTATTTAGATATCTCGCATGTTATTAGGAAGATGTCGAAACTTTGCCGGATTAAACGGTTCTTCGAGGCGTTGTTAGTGAAAGAAATTGTTATAAAAACTGACAAGATATGTCGGATTTTCGGCTTTTTCTCCAGGTAATCCTTTTAGCTTTCAGCCGTTGATTTGCTTTTGTTATAACTGTAAACAGGGTTTGAAGATCTTGAACTGCTGCTGATACGTGTCGTGAAACCTTCAAGAATTCAGTTTACAAGTCACTCCGCCACAAAACCTAATCAGTTTAAGAATCAAGCGTCAGATATTATAAGCACAATAATCTATCAAATCCACCTAAATCCGGGCAAAAACTCAATTTACCGTTGGCCAAGGCCCAAGAAATGTCCCAGATAAGGAGTCCATGTGGGACAGTTTAATGTAATTTAATATTGATGGCCTAATTTGAGAGACAATAGACTGGCACTTTGAAACAAGGAAAACGTAATTTGATTTGAAATTGTTAAGAATATTGCCTTCCAAGTGGGCAACAGACGCCGTTTATATATTGAAATTAATTTTGGTTAATAAGAGAAAGCCAAAAATGGCCAATTGTGTTCTTGATTCGTTTCAGGTGAGTACGTATGCTGGAAGCCAAGGAGGTACTCTAGTTGTGAAATCCTCAGCAATTAAATACCACAGAGCAAAATGTGAAAAAGCTACTACTTACGTCATGATCAGCCTCATCAAGAAGCGAAATCTTGAAAATCTGAATTGAAGGGCTATTCTTTGCAGGCTGAAGTATCTGTTGCACCCAGAGGCAAAATTGCGTTCTGATTTCTTAGACATCACAATGGATGTGTTAAGCTTCTCGAAATTTCTTTTCAAATTTTAAAACATTCTGGTTAACACACATTATTCATAACTTTGTTATAGCTAACTGATCCATGGATATACCGCTAAATTTATCCTGGGTATAGCGGTAAAATGCGCCTAAGTGATCACCAAGTAAAAAGTGGTTAGCGATAGTAGACTTTACACTGGCAGATCTAAGGGACTGCACTGATTTTGACTCTATAATATACTTTAGGGTGAAAACCAAACTCTACTACACACTATTTTTCCTCTACATGTCCATCCACTCAGCTAAACTAAGACTTTCTTCTTGTTAATCTGCGTAGTTTCAAGTGTTTGCTAATTGAGGAGAAATCTCTGAACCTGCCAATTATCTTTTTTCTTGGTAGAGGAGCTGATCATCATGAGGAAACCTGTTTTAGGAGGATTCTTTTCCAAAAGTGTGTAAACTTTCTTTACGACTTCTGTGTTTATAGGCGAGTTAACTTGCAATTGAATTGGAGAGAAGATTGGACTGTAACTTGACCAACCAGAAGTAATAAAAATAAACACAAAGTTGGGACATCAAATCAAAATGTAATCTATAATTAACGAGAGTTTATATGCATAATGGCGGACTCGCATCGCAAAACAGGAACCATAAAAAAAGGCATAAATTACCATGGTCCAAAAAGAAGTGAAAAGAAGTGTAAGAGCGTCAATGCATACATAAATCAAAGCAACATCGGAAATTATGGCTTCCCGTGCAAAATCCGACTTTTGTAACGCTTTTGTTTTTGCCTTGAAGAAAACAATATAGACGGCCGCACTCATAACACTGTGCAAATAGCGAAATCGATGAGGCTCGCATCTGGCGAACGCGGCGGCCAAACACTAGAAAAAATGTTTTCAAACGGATTTAAGGAATGTAAAACTGTTACATGAAAAGTGTTTAAGACTGAACTGTGCGAGTGTCGATGCCATATGGTGTAAGATAGGGTGACTGGCATTCTTTTGCATGTTCAAGCTCAGTAAAGGCCCTTTCCATGCCAGTCCGCAATTAAAATTTCAACGAAACAAATTCAACGTTGTACCTTTGGCTCTTGTCCATCCCACTTGCTGAAAATAAATTCGAGACGTGATTCGTCTCTTTCATAACTTAGTTTTTGCGCGAGTTATTGGTCCCCCATTTGAGCTTTAAGTATTCCCATAAATAAAATTTTGAGTATAACTGGTTCCGCGTGTTGTTGTTCTTGGCGGCTAACTGCAAGAGACTGACTGCGAGACCAAAAGCTATAAGTTTTGATAAAGATCAACTATTCTTGCAGCTTTATGCAAAAACTCCTTCAGTGGTACCTTTATCTCTCCGTCTAATTAATGTCACGCAATTTATAACACAATTCATGTCTTTCGCGATATGAAATTAATTTGTTTAATTATCCCCTTATTATTCGTTTAATGAATCGATTTCGACGCCGAAATTGACACTTTTATAACGTGATTTTGCCTTTTGAACACTTAACTGTACTTTCCGACATGATACCCATGCAATTTATCATTGCAACGAGAAGAATTTTTTTCTTGTATTGTTTACGTGGTTCGACAGCCGTTGGTCGTGGTACATGCAAAAATACCAACAGCTTTTAGAATCCAAAAGTTATTCAGATGGTGATGAGAACTCCTTTCAATTTGATGAGAGAAAGAAGATGCTTCTTCAGATTTTTACACATGAGTACAGAAATCTGTGTCTAGAACAATTGGAATAACTATTATCTGAATGATTGTAAAGAAACGAACCCAAGAGGAACTTTGATAAAAATTGAAGGACAACAAAAAAGGTTTTGTTCCACAGTGTTAATGCTAAGTTGAAGTGATGAGCTAAAGAAAAAATTCGGAAGATTTCATGCAAAAGTCCAGTATAAGTAAACTCGTATGAAGACACCTGGTCACGCAGTAGAAACTTTATCGAGAATTAGAGAATAATGAATCAAGTTTCCATCCACAATATGAAAGAGAAGCTGTACTGATAGATAAAACCATTCTGAAGATCGCACTTCGACCTCAACCTAGAAGGAATTCTTGTGAACTTTCTTCTGAAGACATTTGCGAATCTAGAAGGAACTATGATGAAATTTAGAAAATGTTGATGAAGGTTTCGTTCCGGAGTATTGAGGAGATGTTATATTGGAGGAAAAAGAAAACATTCTGAAAAACTCTTGTGAAGATGTAGAGAATACTTGGAAGAAGAACTATCTTAAGGGAAACTATATGTGGGGATTTCTGAACGAATACGAGAATGAGTGAAAGAAGAGAAAGCACTGAAAGAGCTTTGGTGGGAACTGGAGAGCAGTAGCTCTTAAAAATATTTAAGTCACATCGGGACGGACAATTTTCCATAGACGATTTGACATTTATGTGTATGTGCATTTGGAGGAAGATAGTGAAGCTAAGGAATCTCTTAATGTCCTTTTGTCTCATAATCTGTTTTACTTTCATACTATTCCAAAAAAAGAAAAAAGAAGAAATCACCTAAATATTCGAAGGATATCGTGTAGTCTTAACAAACATATTAAGGAAATGGACGTTGCGAATGAAAAAAAGACAAATTCAGATGATAAAGAGCCAGAAAATTGGCATTAGTAGAAATTAGCTGTAGAAAAAACAGCCGAGGCACATTAAAGGATAGGAAAATAACCTGAGTCTGAAAGACTTTATAGTTTCCCGTTATCATTTTCGAACCATGAAGAACTAAAACAAACAACAATTTAGTGTGGAGAGATAATGTACGGACCCAACACCATTTGACAAATAAAAATAATTAAACGGGTAGCCATGCGACAAGATCGTATGTTCTTCACGTTCGCGCGTTTGCTTAGGGAACGTGTTGAAGATTAATCAGAACGTGGAAGACACTTCCAGCTGTCAAGCCAAATGACAGCTAGCATCGATAAGCGCGTAAATAATATTCTGGTACCCGGGAACCTGCTCGGTCCGTTTATTATTTTAGAAGGCGTATCGCTTGATGATTTTCGTTGACAAATTGGGGATTTCAGCACCAAAGCTGCTAAAGTGTTGGCTAAGCTCGTGTAGAAGGACATTTATCACAGTAACGACATAACATTAGTGCTTGAAATACGGGAGATTTTTAATTCGGGGAAAACATATCTTGGTAGGCTCATGACCTGTGAAGGAAGAGACAAATTGACATGGAACGGTCACAGATACGATCGGAGGCCATTACAATATCTAATAAGAACACCGATAGAACCTGTTTCTCGGCATTCATGTAAACACTGACGATGGAGTGCATACATTATTTATCGTATCGCGATCTTGTTATTTATATGGTATCATTACCCGGGACCAATCATTTATAGATAGCGCGAAGAACATATGGTGATTCCATGCAACTTCGATATTATAGACTGATCACCGGAACATAGATGGAATAGACAGAGAGGTAATGAATCAGGGAAGCCCCAGAGAGCTGAAGAGAAAAAGGCTGTACGGTCCTGAGTTCAAAAATTTGAATATCGTGGGGATTATGGAAGGAGATTAACGTGTGTTTCATTTTGTCAAAAGATACAAAATGGAACAAAATATTCAATTAGATATAAAAGTCTTGGTACAGAGTACTTAGTAGATGTAGGTCATACCTTTCCAAGGATTTCTGGTTACTTTAGGCTATGAGGTCTGTGCCAACCTGCCAGGATTTTGTTTATGACTAAAAATACACATCGAGAAACTCAACGAAAGAAGAACTGTGTTTGTTAAAATTTCGCGAAAATTCCTCTTCGGAGAATTGGGAATTGCAAACAAAACGTAACAAATTCTTCTCCCTTCAAAAATCGGAGAAATTCGTGAAAACGATAAAGAAGATTCTTCTTCTCAAGATTAATAATGTAATCTCTCTCATTTTTAATCAAGACGATTTTCTTTAAAGTTGGTTCAGGTTACATAAGGTTACTTATGATTCCGCATTTCATAATCCATGGAATGTTCATCCTTAAAAGAAATATTCTTCTTTAAAAAAGTCGAAGAAATTCTGTTTTAGATGAATCTGAACCTGAAGTATCTAACAGTTTTGCTAAGAGTAATTTCAAATTACTTATGATTACAGATTTACTTAAGATTACGGATAATTCCTCATCGTCATAATCAGCTTATCAGCGTTCCTGGGTTAAGCAAGGCTAGAAAAGACTTTTCTCGTTGAAAAGCTAGATAAATGATCTTAAGGTAAAACATATTCACATAGACAGCAGAATGTTCTCAAAAGTCAGGAGAAATTTTACCTGACCTTTAGATGTAATAGAAGTTCTCTTAAGGAGAATTTGTGTTAATAAATAACAACAACAATCCCTTGACAAAGATTTCATAAATTATTTTCAAAGTTTCCCAAGCTGTCTTTTCTTCACACTCAAGAGGTTATTACTCCAAGTATTTTCAAATTACTTGATATTATATATCTTTTTCAAATATAGAGAATGTTCCTTAAGACAAGTTCATATTACAGAAATATTCTCCTGTCCAAAATGAAGAGCAATCTCGTTAAGGTCAGTCAGCGTACAAAAATTTCCTATATGTGATAGCATTTCTGTAAGATTCAGGTTACTTCAAGTACCAGAAACATGATCCTGACAAAAAAATATCTGTAAGATTACTTAATATTATAGAAGCGGCTTCTCCTTCATAATGTAGAAAGTTATCTATGAGGTTAATTTACATTACTCAAAGTTACATAGGCCTCCATCATCTTCATAATCTAGGTAATGATCCTTAAAGTGAATCCGGATTACCTACGAAGACAGAAATAGATGTATGTGAGTGTTGAAAGATGTAAGAGATATAAGATATATTGCTGCTAAGTGAAAGAGTTTCAGATAGGTGGTGGATACTTCGACTTAGTATTGATTTAGATTTGGTCGAGCTATGGCTATCTCAGTTGTGAGGATAAGGGTTTCCTTGCTTTAAATATATTTCGTTAGTTTTGACAGTGACAGGGACGTAATACAGGTTGAAAAGTTGACATGTGACAAGCTCTTTTCAATGTAATATAAGTTGACACGTTGACACTTGACAAGCTCTAATGCTTTCCTTTCGTTTCTAACACCACATTTTTCCACTAAGATACACGAGTATAGCTGAAACGTTATATAAGAGAAACGTTACTTTATATATTTTTAACATAAGAATACATAGCATTGAAAATACATAATTAGCCTTATATAGCTGTCCTCCAATATCAAGGCCCCTTAATCTGATATTTTAATTGTATACGGTTTTCGTGTCGAACCAGTTTTCCGTAAAGATTATGTCAGATTTGATCAGCTTTAAAAGGGGCTTAAGACTACCCTAGAACTCCTGACCCATTTGGTAATTAATAGAAAATTTTAATGGGAATAAATTAAGCCTATATAGTCTAACGGCTCCGGTACTACCAGACAGTGGCCCGAAACAAAGAAACGTTCATTGCTAAGTTGCGCCGAGCAAATCACAAAGCATCGCTCGATAAAAATCATATTTGTCCTGTCATGGCAGTCATATTTATGACCAGTGTATATATCTTGTCCGACCAAGGCGATTTTCTGGTAAGGAGATATCTTAATTAGGTTTTGCACGCACTACGGTGATAATTCAACCAGATGAGGCGCGGAATAATAATTATTGGATTTTGGTTCTTGCGCTGCCTGTGGAGCAAGTACCCTTAAATCACCGGAAATCAAGATACTGAGCATACTGAGAATGGATGAGACACAATTACCTGAGTACCTTTATTACTCTAATGATTTGCACAGCTCAAGGCTAGTTCATCATTTTGATCCTCATCACACCCTGTATAATGCATTACGCCTGACCGTAACGACCATTCGTTAAAGAGCAAATAAACGACTTCGATAAATGTCAAATCATAATACATGATACTTATGTGGCTATTGCACCCAGCAGACTAACTCTTTATGTAATCAGATAAAAGCACTGTTTTACCTTTGTCAATCAGTCTTCGTTGGGTCCAGGATTTGACTGGTAAAAATCGAGTTTCCAGGACCAAACGAGATCATCCAGACCGATACAGAAAAGTCGAATCCCGGAATTCCAGATTCATCCTGCCGATAGGCCGAAAGTTATGGTATTTTGCTGGGGGCTGTTGAAGGCGCAATCGTGACGAGATCCATCTGGGCCGATTATATTACCGTAAATGTTAACATAATGACCTTTGCATAACTAGGAATACCGCTTATAATAACAAACAGGCTCACAGTTATACCTCAGTGTAATGGAAGTTTTTTGCCATTGTCTAATGGCTCAGCCTATTTAGCATCGGTGACAGGTGTTTGTAGGTTGTGTCGCCGCCCGCTGGTCAGTCAATTTGTTCGATTCTCCTTGTGGAACCGTGGAGATGTCGTTAATAAAATGGCTCTTATTGAATAATAAATTAGTTTTTTTCGCACCGCCGAGGCGGAGACGAGGACATCACAGTTACAGAATCAGGCTCAAATTTGCAAGTTTCGTTCGGGATTTAAGTAAAAACTCTGAAGGCATTCAGTTTAACAAAGTACAGTAGCGACTTGGTAATCCTGCCTAATTAAAACTGGACTGGTCCGAATTAACTATACATCCGGATTAATGAGATACGTATATAACTTTAAGGGGCCTTGGGTTAAAAACGACTCTCAAAGGCGTAGAGTAAACACATTATTAATTTTATAAAAAAAAAAACTTCTTTCAGTTTGTTTACAAAAACTAGAAGCGTGCTTGATAATAGCAGCTTCCTCGAGCTCTTTAAGCACAAGAATGCGATGCAGTTGCGCCTCATCTTCGTTCGCCCAAGGAACCATAAAAATGATTCATCCTTAATTTCTGAATGCTCAACCTTTCTTAAGGTCTTCCGTGTTTTGGGTCCTACATAGCATTTCTTAAGAAATTTAAATTTTACTTCATTACATCAATCTTACTACGAGATGCAGTATCTTACTCTTCAATTTTCCTTCTATTCATTTTCCATTTCCTTTTTATTTTTCTTGCTATTATCCGAGATGATAGTAGTTCTGATGCCGTATTTTCACGCTAAATTCTTCCCATTTACTTTATCGTTCAATTTACCTAATACAGCAGCTTTTCTTTCTTTACTTAAAATAACGTGTTTACGTTTGCCCATGGTAATAATACGTGTTTTAATAAGAGGAGCAAACGATCAGCTAGGAAACAAACACGAATGGCACTAAAAACCTTAAATTATGACGCAGGAAGCAGGCTTCTCGCATGTCTCGACAAGTTCACTGTAAAATATTTACGTTTGAAGAGGGAGTACCGACTATCGAAATCACTCGATCCGGAATATAAAGAAGGTACACAATGCTAGTATTTGATCCGGTTTACTGCAACATCCGAATTACGGTCATCCGGATCGCGATCCGAATTATCGAGCCGCTACTGTACTTAACAATGAACTCCTGAAGGATCAGAACAGCTCGGAAATATTTTTATTTCCACAGAAAATACCATTTGTCCTGCATTTGCGACATTTTATTTTTACATCTATACGTAGACACTTTTACGTCTATACGTGGATAATCACTGGTACAATGCAAGAAGAATACATTTGCAAATGCTCGAATAGAGGAGTTGATGGGAAGAGGAGGAGGATTGTCTTGCTCGCCTTGAAAAGCAAAGAGGGTCCAGAATGGTCCAGTTGGGACGGTTGTCTTTCCATCTTGCCTGAATTTGTTCCAGTCTTAGTTATTCCTGTCATGAACACAATTGGTTCGATGTGTTGTAAAGCAGGTTGGCGAGGTGCCTTATTTTTGTCACCTGATCTGTTGTATTTATGGATTGTTTAATTTTTTGTTGAATTTGCCCTCAGTATGCGTTCTTAGTCTGACAGTCGTCTGCACACGGACTTCTATATTTTTATTGCAGTATTTGTATTTTTTAAATTTTATTGTTAATTTATCTTTACACTTCAGCAATTCAAAATTTTTGTCCGTTTAGTGATTTCTACTTGTACTTTAATTAATCTGCCACATGGTCAAAAAACTCATTGTACACAGGCTTCATGGAAAATTCATATGTAGAACCTGCGATTTATGCCCGGGATCCTACCGGGAGGTCCGGAAACTTTAGAGGACAGTACAGTTATTGCAAATGGATGAGTCAAGTGTCCGGAAAAATCACGTGTGGATTCTCACCACAGTCTTCCCTTAACAAAACGACCAGTCGTAAAATTGCAACACACCTCTATTAAACTAACGTGCAGTTATTTCCTTAGGTGGATAAAACCAGAGATTTCAGTAGCTGCAGCAATGCAAATACTTAGTCGTTATTTCACGTCGATAATCTCTGATTGCCTTTGCAAACAAGTTGCATCTGCGAGATCTAAATATGATAATTTGGCTCATAGTGATTTATTAAAATGCGTCCGATGGCGATTGCACCTAACCGGTACTAACCGACGACCATTATTATCGTTGACTGATATTTGCTTTGAAACGAATCGGTACCAACCGTATCGGCACCTTGAAGCCGATGGCTTCATTCCCTGTGAAAAATCGCGCCCATTTGTTTGATAAATTGCGAAATTACACCGGACTCTGTCGACCTGTCATCTTGAAAAATTTCGCCCGGTTATTCGAATCAGTGGTATATGAACCCCGATTTTAAATTACTTAAATTCATCTTTGTGGCGCTGTACCACAAAGCGGTTGCGAGAACGACGCAAGTTGGTTCTATCCGGACGCCATCTTGAATCATTCCTCTTGTATCGCTATCTGGGCGATCATCTAGCTAGATGGCAAGCGAACGAATCACGTGTTCGGACGTTGAAGCTACTAAATGGAAATAGAGTGGGCTATTTTATAGGGCGGCTTTTCGATAAAGATAGAAGAGTAGGAATGGGTTAAATTCGTATGAAAATAGGGATGTCGTTAGCCTGAAAGTTTGACCGCACTGTTTTGCCCTGTATGTCGCCTCCAACAGTTTTCCATCACCTGATTTTTCTGATTTAAAATAATTCGCACGAGAAGTTCTTTGTTGCCTTCATATTTATGGTTGATCGTCAATAACATCGACAAACAATTTTTTACATTTTTTTCTCGTAAATAAAGAACTCGAGGTTTATTTTGATGGTACTGGCTAGTACCACTTTGGGATTCAAAGCAAATCCATGAGTCGCTAAGCGTTACCACGACTTGATGATGCAAGAAGAGTGGCTTTAATGGAAGAAGGGCATTCTCAGAGGTTTGTAACTGAGCAATGAGACGTTTTCCTACAGTGATGTCTCCCGCATCTGGAATCGTTATTTAGAGACTAATTCTGTGCAAAGTAGACCTAGAAACGGCCGTAGGCGTGTTACTAACTAAAGGCAGAATCGCAATTTACACTTAACAATTCGGCGAAATCCTACTTTGGCAATACCAGAGCTTCGAAGAGAAGTTAGACATGCACCTGGAGCTGCTATTTCTTGTTCAACGCCGAGAAGACGAATCATTCAGTTTTATGTGCGAAGTCGTTGACCAATAAAACTTCCTCGGCTACTATATCAATACAGACTTCGTCGATTGCACTGGGCTGAACAGCATATACTCTTACACGAAGGATTTTGAAATTTTGTTCTTTTTTCTGATCGGACCAGAACTTGTCTGGTAAATAATAGCCGCCGAATTCGAGTTTGGAGAGAGTCAACAAGAGTTGCTCAATCTACCCATGCTTGCCCCTTGTCTCGTTTTGCGGGAGGAAGTGCTACGTATTGGGTTGGTTCTACGGTAGATACATTTAGAACATTCGCAGCTGTTGAAATTTTCAAATTTCCCGATATAACTGGGAAACGATAAATTTTAGATATAAGACATTTTTCATAATCTGATCTTGAAATTTAACGAGAAACCTGAAAATGACAAAAAAATTGGGGGTTTCCGTTTGAAATAACGAAGTCGGCAGCTACTTCCGGTTACACCGGAAGTGTCACTATTTTGAAAATATTTTACTTAGATCCAAAATGGTGAATTCTAGCCTGAAACCGAATTTCATTGGACTACGAAAGTGGGAAGTCAAAAATTTTTTTATTTAAAGCTATATAGCAGAGATTCCTAAGTATGAGCTCTTTGAATTTGGCACCTAGACCTATCCGATTTTCGTATCGATATCTATAAGAACAATAAGTACCTTGGGGAAGAAACTCGTATTAAACTGCTTATCATCTGCATGTTGTCGGTCTAAAATTGATACACCTATTACAGCCTAAAAAAAATTCTGCCTGTGTGCTTCGATGACTTTTCCCCAGCATCACTTCTATTGAAATCAATGAAACAATTACAACTCAACTATCGAAGATATTCTTAAAAGGTGCCATGGTGGCCTTTTTGTTTTCATACTCTTTGCAGCTTCCTTTATCTTTCAAGTGCTTTCTCACTCGAAGCTTTTGTCATATTCGTTGTAAACCACAGAAGAGGTAAAACTTCATTAAATGCTTCTTTCATGGGGGTTAAAAAGAGAAGCAATATTGTATAGCAGGAATTTTTGTATTGTCTTCAGCTAGTGAAAAACTAGAACAACCGTTCGGTATCTTCTTCGGCAGCTAAGTGAGATGTTGTGTTTGATAAATGAAGTCGCTTCCTGTGCGGCTCACATTCGCACTTTCTTGTGTACATTGGCGGTATTTGCGAGTAATAATTTCAAAAATGGTCTAGATGTAGAGAGCTATTGTCCAAAGCTGGTCATTCAAGACTAGCGAGGGCAATTAAATCAGGAAGCAAATACGAGTACATTGAAACGTGCAAGCAAGCGTTGAATGTATGGTATATGCGCTTTCCGTTATGCAACACTCCTAGGTTAATTGATAATTTTATGGAGATCCCGAAGTGTTAACACACCATATTTGGGAGCTAATTGTCAATGCTAATCGTTTCCATTCAATTTTTAATTAATTAGGCTGAATCATTGTTGAGGGGATAATCAAACGGTTACTCAAAATGTTCCATATTCCAAAGCGGCAGCTACCACATTTCGATCCTTTACCATCCAACAAGTTATTCAGAAGACACTTATGGGTAAAAATCTTCTGGACTTTTTTCTCTTATTGCAAGTATCCATTTCACTTTACTCAGTACTATATCGGTTCGTGTTTGGCCGTTTATTCAGAAGCTAAACCGCTCGCAAACAATAACTAACCGAACAACGAGTTTCGTGGAGATTAAGTGAATCCCACGACCGCGTTTTCTGAAGTTTATAGTGAACGAAACAAATTAATGAACCCCATTCGTTCGCATTGTCCTATGTCGATCGTTATAAGTCTGGACTTACGATGGGCTGATCATGCGGGGGTGCTAGATCAGGAATATGAGAGTTTTAGACATGACATCGTGGTGGAATACCATGGTGTTCGTGGCAGACTACCATTTTGATGAAAGGAAATTAGCGTTAGCAATAATAGTTCCTCAACATTCCAGCTTTTATGGGAAAATTTTGGGACGAAAACGAAGTCGTGTTGGAGTAGTATGCTCAAAAATGGAATTTTTAATTTGAGTGGAAATTTCAGAAATTTGGCTTTTGTCTAGCTAGTGAGAAAGGTTCCGGCAATCTCCTAAAAGTCGGTTAAGGGAAACAAGTTGATAATGTTTTATAATATTTTGAATATTTTTAATAATATTTTAATAATATTTTTAGGTTTGAATCAGATTTCTCCCTTTAATAATATCGAACGCAATACTTACATAAACATTAACGATATAAATCTCTCAGTTCCTCATCGCCTCTAGTGGGGATTCAGAAGCTCTCATGCCCTGAAGCAAATATCAACGCCACCATATATTTAGAACATAACAGTATAAATACCAAGGAAATTATTGCGCCGCCATAATTGGACTATAATATACTATGGCGCACACGTACACATTAATCCCCTGCCATAGTCCTTATAATTTTGTTGTCAAATTTTATTTATTGAATCCATAGACTTTAATTTCAGGCCTTGCATTTTGTAGCTCGAGAATTTATGAGGATTATTGTGTGAAACTGGAAAAGAAATGTCCGAATATCGCCAGCCTTGTTGTATCACGTGTAGCGTCGTAAACTTGGCCGGTATGTTCTTATTAGCAGTACGAGAGGCAATTCCCTTGTCGACGCCAACATTCTGAATGTTAGGGCTATCAAGTCGGGTGATCTATAAAGATCTCGTAAACGCCTTTGACAGTGTACACACAAACAATAACGCGTCGATGTCCGCACTCCCACGCGGTACGACCAGGGAATACCTGTTATGAACCAACGAATTCACAATCTGGAGGTTGAGACAATTTCAATAATAAATAAAATATTAAGTTGTGTAGGGCGTAACGGACCGATCGCGTGGCCTGCGCTCTCTCAGGCCCTAGGCCTATGCGATTTTTTACTTGAAAATTGAACTGCTCGTCCTCGACTTTGTTGGGAATGTCAGATTTAAAATACCGAGAAATAGCTGCTATTCGACATTGAAATATTAAGCTCAACATCATGTTTAGAGTGGTTTAGCACAAGCCCCTGAAAGATCATATGATTGAGATAAGCTGAGACGAGAATTTAATGCCGAGTCATTGGCGGGCCACATTAAGCCAAAGGCGAAGAAATACATGAAATTTTTTTGTAGCAAATCTAATGGGTTGTGAAACATATCTTTTGCGTGTGCTAGATCGATGGATTTGTTCATCATTAAGAGGGTATAGAAAAAGGTAAAGAGAACCTGGGAAGAGACATTTCCTCCAAACTTTTGCAAAGGAGAACACCACTATATGCCAGGATATCGAACCTTCTTTACTCAGGAAACAGCTGTTTTGCACAAGTATCTGGATATAAAAATGATAACTTAATATTTTTATCCAATTTGTTCGTAGGAAAAAGTCTATGGAAACAACTGGATAACAGAAGAAGTTTTAAAAAAGGTGTCAGAATTGTTGTATTTAGGAAACAGAAGATATTTCGAAAACCACATGATCCTCTTTTAATTGTAATTAATGAACTTGGGATGAGAGAAGATATTGAACATTAAAGCAAGCCGCGGGCAACCCAACGTAGACGAATTGTAGAAAGAGATGAAAAAAAGAAATCTTCTATGAGTAGATTGCTGGGCAATAGCATCACCACATCTTCCTTTTGCGAATTTAGTCGCAGAATAAGAACTTGTTCGTCTCTAAGCCTTCCGGAACCAGAATAGAAGATTAAATTTGTCTTGGTGGTATAAAGATGCTTTTAGATCAGGAATGGAAGCTTTGAAGCTTTCAATTCTAACCGCGTTTCTAATCCCCAACTTTACTTGAATCTTATGGACTACATGAAATGATCAATCATTTTCAACCCTTCAGTTTTTTAAGGCGGAAACATGAAATTACGATCCAGCAACCATATACTTTGCACCATTCCGTCCGTAGCCTGAAGTGTGTTCATATCTTCAAATGAATACCTATCTGCTTAGATATAGAGTACATCATTCTACTTGATATCTTGCCGGTCAATTATGATATCTTTCCTGGTTGATTCTTACCTCATCATATCACGATGAATGCGAACCTTCTGTATATGTTCGCTTTTGGAAAACTGGCTCTAAATAAAAAATTTCTTGTATCTGATACGCATATCTCACATTTAAATCTCTCGCTCTTTGCTTGCGGTCGCTCTGGTTAACTAATTTCTATCCTTTATTTCAACTGATGTTAATCCATATGTCTTTGGCGTGTTGTACGAAATGCTCCATAAGTATGTCACTTTCCTCTTGTTGAACGATCGCTAATCGATCTTTCTTCATCTGCTTAGCGGCTGCTTCTTCTTTACCAATATTTGCAAGAATTCATCCTTAGATTTGTTGATGAATCCTTTGGAACATGTTGTGCAAAAATTCTTTTGTAAGATCGCCCACACAACAATAGAAGCATATTGGCATTACATGTGCTCCCTAGGAGCCCCTATGGGCGGACACTTATTTGCTGCCTTGTTTATTTAGATTTCTAAACAAACTAAAACATTGCCTATAAACATGTGGCAGTAAAGTTTATAATTGCGCGAATAAAGTCTCATTCTCTTGTCTATTTCTTGCACTCTCCTAGTGATTGTTTCGTGTGGCGGTTCTTGCCTATTTGCTATTTTATGTTAAGAGTTAGATAATACTGGGAGATGTGATTGTGTTCGCTATAACATTAATGGTGAAAAATCGTGTAGCACCACGAGACGTACCCAAAATTTACATTGTAATTACTTTTTATATTTGGCCAACAAAAGGTGACCGTAAATCAACAAACTAAACAGGTTGTAAATTACATGGAGTCGCGATTTCTTCTCCAAACAACGTGGACGTAAAAAATAATCGCGAATACCGCAAGTTGGCTCGCAATTTGCAATAAATCCGGCCTTTTATTACATCGGAACCCCCTTCGGTACCATTTAAAAAAGTGCGACGACCCGAGAGTTTCAGGCACCGACTCAAATTAGTTTATATATAATATGCTAAGCCTCTCGATACTCCAGATTTAGTATCTCTGGAGTGGAAATTAATTAAATAAGTTTAGCATAGCAGTGACGCATTACCAAGTGAATCGGATCGCCACCACAAGAGACGGAATAACAGCAGAAACAGAACATAGAAGTCGTGGATGTAACATTTGGACGTTTTATTAAATTCCACCACAGATAAATGAATTGTAATAAAAAGGAAGCGGCAATCGTGACCGTGACACTGCAGAAATGTGCCATGTCATTGTTTTCATTAACTCTGAGTCCGCGTTGCATCTGCCAAAGAATAAGAAACCCTCGGTGTGCGCAACGTAAAAGTGTTAACTCGCTCTGAGCCGGCAGGACGACAAGATAAGGATCCGTGTGATTTATTTAGAAACAGTGACTAGAGGAAAAGTCGCTATTTTACATGCGGCTAACAGTATGTAAGTTGCGCGGTTAGTTGTTGTCCTATAATAGAGACGACTCCAGTTGGAGATCCATCACCACTTCAGGTTAGCAAAGTTGTAGAGGCAGAGCGATGATTCACAATAATCTAAGTTCAGCTGGTCATTGTGGTTAAGAAGGTGATTAGTCTAAACTTTCACATACCTGCATAGAAAAACATGGGAATATCAAACGCATGAGTAGAGTTGGTAGCTGGGGTCTGTTTATCATCCATTCGATATGAGTGTTAAAAGGAAGTTAAGGAAACCACCATGGCACCTTATTTTGTTTCTTGGGTAATGGGTATTATATATTTGGTTTTTTGTTTCATTGGTGCTTTGTGTGAGACCAAAAGGAGTTAACAAAAACTGATCTGCTTGACTCAGGGCCCGGGAAGACATACGGAAAACGTCGATGGAAAACGGTTATAGGTAGAAAAAAGTTCAAATGCAAAGGTTTGTTAGTTTTTTAAGTGCTGCAACCAGAAAATATTTCATCATTATAGAAGGTGTCCCAAAATCACAGACTTGCATTCAATTTTGCTATGTGTATTAAATAGAATACTAAAACTTTATTCGATTTATGATCTCACAAAATTCTAAGTATTTTCCCATTAAATATGTCATACCTAACTATCTAGTGGTTTTTAAACCACTTACTGCGATAGATACTGTGAAGAAGCAGAAGTTACAGTTTTAAAATTTTTACAGTGGGGTGTCATTCAGTAGAAATTCCGACAGTTGCACAAATATTGATTCTGCTGAACTCGGTGAATGTATAGTTATTGATGTCTACTTTCCATTATCATGTGCATACTGATGTTTGCTGACAGGCTGTCGTCCCAATATTTTTCTGTGTTATGTTCCTGCCGACAATATTTTCTACCATTGAAAAGATAACGGAAGTTTGCAAAAGAAATAGAACGTTCTAGTAGAAAAAGAAAGAGGATATTGAACTGCCTGGCGACACGTGTTTCTACTTATTGGCTTCATCAGACATATATGAGTATAAAATAGATACACACACATCCTGTTGTACATTTCATGCCGATCGGTCCACACACGGACATAGCTTGGAACAAATGGAAGAAAAACAAAACAGCGAATCACAAGCAGGCATTAGATCAGCCTATTCTGGAAACCACAAATTTTTCCCAATTTCGGAGATCAGTTCAGGATATTTACAGTAGCTTTGCCATGGATACCTCCTGTGAAGTACCTAGCAGGGCATATTCAAAAATGGAAAAGCGAATGGTGGCAAGTCGGCAAAAGAAATAGAGCGCTTAAATAGAAATGGAAAGAGAATATTGAAGACGATTACAGCATCAGGTATTCATGGGAAGCAGCCGCGAATGTCCTAAATTATTTCCCGAAATTAAGGAAACTTTTATTTACCTCCAGATTTCCACTCTATTTCGACTTGAACACTCTGTTATTTTTGCAGACTTGCTCTAACCTTGCTTTCTACATGCTCATCTTCAGTAATGGTTCAGTGTTTTATTAATCAATGGTTTAATTATAAAATATGGTGATAGTGGCTTGGGTCTGTAAATTTATAATTTTCAAAGCTAGCAGGTGTAACACAGATAAAGCTCCTTTGTAGTTCAAAGAAATACCTACGTTTCAACGTTTAATTCACATCACAGCCAAGTAATATCGAAGAAAAATTTTCTGGTTGGCCGCCTGCCGTAGACATCGCGGGTGTTCTGCATTGAACCCTGTGCGGTTTGATGGTTGTTAAATGGATGATAGTATTGTCCTGTAACTATGACGTGTATAATCGATACGATATTGCTATATAGCATCATCCTTTATTGATAGAAAATAGCCCTGAAGAAGACATGGAGTAAACTGCGAAACGTAGGCATTTTTCGAACTGCATGATAGTTTTACTTGCCCTACACCTGCGAATTATAAAAAATTAGGAAAGATGTTCAAACTTATTGGTCCGAAGATTTGGACGACGCTGTAGTCACTTCTTTCCGAATTTAAAATGAAGGTCGCATTCGCCAATCTTTCAGTGCTTCAGGACCCCAGTGCTGCGATAGTTGTGAACACCTTGCTCAACAATAAGAGCACTGTGTTCAGTCCCTTCTGAGCCATTAAAACTCATATGCTCTGAATTCACTCACCACCGATTTCACAGCTCTGTTGGTTATTTCTTCCCAAGCAAGATCCAGACTTGTTGCGATGGACTTTGGAGAAGTGAGTGTTTAGAAGAAGCTCCAAGGTCTCTACTCAATTGGCGGTCCATGATCTTTCCTGTTTAACGATTGAGGAATATAGGCCCCCTTCTCGCAAAACTTCCTCCAACTAGTCCTTTTGTTGCGCCTTCACTCTTACATTAAGGTCATCACAAGCCGCAGTATAGTTATCTTATTCTACTTATGGACATTTCAACGTTCCATTCCACCACGAAACTCTTTGAGCACTCTGCCTCTTAAACGGGCACGATTCTTTGGAGGAATGTTTAACCCGCTAGTGCCCAAATCTGCATGTAACGCGAAAAAAATACATTTTACATATTTTTGTTGTTTTTGGGTGATTTGAGAAAAAGGGTACTTATAAGTACCGTCAGGAATTAAAAAAGTTTATTCTGAAAATTTAAACCAAATAAAATACTTATTTTTCACTAAAAATTAAATAATGTAAAATAAATGGAACTTTTCAAGAAATTCAACTAACCCGAATTTTACACAGTGCAACTTTTGCACTAACAATAATAACAGATGAAAATATGAGTTAACGCATGCGCACTAATCCCAACGATATGTGTTCTCTGCAAGTATTGACATGCAAGAGCGGTTGAAACACGCTCAAATTACAGAACAGTTGTTGAAAATAACAAGACTTTTAACTACCGTCGGGCACTAAAGGGTTAATTGTCTTACTGAGCGTGTTAAAGTCATTTTTCAATTCTATTGTAGAACGTAGCTGCCGTTAGTTGGAACCCATGGCTGGGCTTAAAAGATCGTTAAGTTGAACCAGTTTGTGATCCTCGGGTTTCTATTCGGGACTATATCCATTTTGTTTGACTTGAATTTTATGTTTCATCAGTTTATAGCCGGATATTGAAATGTCTTGCAAAAGCTTCCAATTTTTGAACTCCTGCGATGCCAAAATTACTTCTACCACCTTTTGCCGGATGTGGTTAAAAATCGTCTCTTGTGTTTTCACCATTACAGATAGAATGGTATAGAAGGGTGGGGATTTGTTTTTCCCAAGTGAAGACGACTAGTTTGACCCGAGCAGCTTCTTTCCTCCCTACACGTCTAGCAATGGCCCCGTAAAACTAAAGACAAATGGCAACTTCCTTGCTAACATCAAAAGTTATTTGCCAATTTCCCTCCTCGCTCTTCATAGAGGTTTGGATTTATCTGCAAACGCCGAGGGGTGCTTTTTGGAGATCCAGCAATTCACTGACCTTCTATACCTCCACACTTCTTAGCGTGAAGCCGACCTCCACCGGCCATAGAGCTGGCATTGGGTGTGTCTCCGGGCCACCCTGCAGAGCCAACGGGGACAAGCAGTTAGGAACCAGTTCCTTGACTCCTCCTCATCCTCTGCCGAAAAGGGGAACCATCTAGAATCCGTCAGGCCTGGTCCGCGGAACCTCAGGAGTAGCGCCTCTGGCCGCTCGTTCTCCTGCCATGGTCTTCTCTGCCTCCATAAATAGGAGGGCAAGATTAGGTTCCCCTTCTCCAGGTGCCATTCCTCCTTCATCTAGACGTTTAAAGTGTAAGAAATCTAACGTTTCCCATTCCATTTGCTTGCGTTACAGTTGCTGTTCTTGTTAAAGTGGCCCTTTATGTTTACTCTTTATTAGACAGAATTAAATAAGTATTTCTGTATGATATCTGTCCTGACCACATAATCTCTGAGCAATTTTTCGGTTGTTCTTTTTTGGTAAAAATCCGGAACGTTATGCAAACCAGAAGGAACACACCTTGTACCAGGAACTGTTGCTATCACTAAAATACGTGCTAATTTCTAATCGCAAATTATGGTAAGTCGTATTATTACTGTCACTGAATAATTGTTGTGCATTACTGAACTGAAAATGCCACATTCTTTTTGCACAAAGATCTTATCAAAACCGATTATTAACCCTGTATTAATCACAGGCGACTATTGCAATCTAACGCCTTAGGCGAACAGCCTATTGTAGTCAGACCATGGTGTCAAGGTTTTAATCATGATCCATTCTATGTACATACATTCGTCATAAGTCATAGCAGTATTTTTACGTGAAACTACTACTGTTGGGCACACAATGCATGATAGGCCGATTGCGTTGTCGCATACCTACCACACATTGAAGTGTGGCGCAAATTTGCTATCAATCACGCCACAGATTTCGATCTTTTGCCATTATATTGGTCTGAGTGTTTATTGCCCCGTTTTCTTGGGCCTGAAAACGAAAGTGGAGTTTATTGCCGCAGGTTCTAGTCGTCACAGACTGAAAGGCCGACGTTAAGTGCACCAGTAACCTCAACAAGCAATAGTTGCTCCTTTAGTCCATTAGCAAAAGGTTACTGCGGTTTCTTAATGGTATTTTCCTCATAACACACCACTTCTTCGGGACAGATGCTCGTTATCTGATGCGTCAGTTTAGCAACTGTTCCAATGACCAGAAAATCAATTTAAAACCTCCTGCGCATCGCGGTGTTTAAAAAAAGAGCGAAATGCAATCACGGGAATGAACTTTCTATTATCCCTGAATCAGAGATTTTAGATACAGTTCACGCCGTTAAACCGAATCCATTAGTCATATTTTATCTCGGAGTTTGCACGTCATAATGGACACGCACTGGGCCATTGTCAAGATGGCGACTCGCGATCGGACAATCCAAATTTAACGAAGATTAATCGGACGCAATCGAGGAAGGTGTTCTGGATAAGGAGATTTCTTCTTCTCTTCGTCAAATTGTTCTGCATTATTTGACATGAGTATCAGTTTTCCTTCCAACGTAAATCTCCCACAGACAGACCTTAACTCTCTCTCTCAATAAATCGGTGGTACTCGAAGTTGTCACCCGGTGTTTACGATCTGCCGCGTTTTAGTACCCGAGTTCTCTCCCCGGTTACAACCAATCTAAATTCAATCACCATATCGACGACGCGATTCGAAACAAAGTGCGATTACCGAGATAACTGACAATATGTATGCAAATTAGACGAGTATTTACAGGCACTTTATGTATGCCCGTCTGATGGCTAACAACACCACGGGGATATTTATTACGAAATAGTACTGCGACGCGCAGAACCACCGGTCGAAATTCCATTTTATCCACGTAGAATCGAAACAGAGGCGTATCGGACACTTTCGATGGGAAACTTCCATGTATTGCATCTCGAAGACGTCATTTCGCGGACAGAGTAAATTTGCAATTAATTTAGGAAAACACAGAGTGGGTACTGTCAATTGCCGTGGTATTTGAAAACATCTATTATTTGATAAATTCCCATCTTGTTGAATAGGAGGGACTTAAAGAAGAGCTAACGTGAGAAATAGAAAAATATTTCTTAAATATTACGTAGAATATGAAGGATGTGTCACAGCTGATGAAACATTAGTAGAACTTTGTAGAATCGTTGAAAACTTTCTCTCTGGATCGCAACTGGATTATCCTCACGATTTAAGTGCAAATTGTAAATTTTAGGGATTTACTTATTTTTTTCTCTTGTTGAGGGCTCGATTTGTCCACAAGAAGTAATCTCATGTACCAACCAAAAATTACCACTGCTATACTGAATTACTCAAACTTCTCAACTTTTAACTCTCTAAAATTATACGCTCTCAACTAGTCTCAGTTTGCTACTGGAAAATCCCCAGATTCCTTAACTTGACTCATAATACACATAATAATTTAATACTGCATGGTTTTTGAACACTTTCTGGTCCGCGTTAAATGGCAAAACTATCCCACCTCAAACATCAGATTTTGGAATATTTCATCAGTGATTTCGGATATATTCATCATGACCCAACGAATGGAATGTCCTATATGAAATTTCAAAAACAGGCCTGTATCCCACATAGCGTTGAAGATAGCTGCGTAGTAGACATGATTTTTTTCAATTTTTACATATAGTTCAAAATTTAAAAACGTGACGTGGGTAAAATTTCAAAGTTGGTGCTACTTTACCATAAAAGCGACAAGTTGACGTTTAAATCACGTTTAAAAGTACTTAGTAATTGCGTGACTAATATGACATCTTTTTCACGTCATTATAGCGAGGTGATAAATTTTTGAAGTCATTTATATGTCATTAACTATTTAAATGATCACATCATGTGGTGAACAATTTCTTTTTCACGTGGGATCTAATGCCATTTATTCACTAGTGAGATGTAACATAAAGAATTATTCATAAGCGAAATCTCAAGTTTAGGTCAGGTCTGGAAAAAGTGTGTATTTTGTCCTATATAAAATAACTTAGAGAATTTAAAGTTGAACCTTACTGTTAAATGTTTTTATCTCGAAAATGTTGCTTAAAACTTGATTAGAGGAAATTTCTCAGCAAATATCTGTTATTAATTGGTCCATTCGCGTGTACAAAAACGAAATTAAATATCTTAGGAATGTGTATCTATTATAAGAGATTTGCGTAGAAGGATCGGGAAACATTGTAAAATCTTTTAAAAACACTAAGGAAAACAAGAATATCCAAAAACCGAATTAATACATGTTATATTATGCAAATAGAGTTAACAGTCCAGGTCAGTTCAGGTAATCCAACGTATTCAACCGGAGAGTTCAATGAGCGATACAGTAATGAACATTGAATATTCAATGTTCCAGAAATAGTTACAGAAATTCTTTGGTTTAACATGCATCTAAAAGCGGTCTAAAATAATATTAAAATGTATTTATTCATACCTCCAAAAAACTGCAATTACTCAAGTTCTAATCTACGACTTATCGATTTGTGTGCTGTTATGTCTTTAAGTTGATGTATCTAATTTGCTCAACTGGAAAGGATAATGAATGACACATAGATTAATCTAAATTTTCAATAATTCACGAAAACATATAATGTAATATAGGTGTAATTGCTGTTTGTTTTCCGCCATAGTTGCTGAATTTTCTGTAAGATTTCCAAGGAAATGAATGTTGAGCAAAAAAATTTCCTCTTCAAAAAGTTCTTGGAAATCCGTTGAAATTTGCAAAATACAGCAAAAAAAAATCAGAAAAACGTAAGAAAACTTGGTAATTTCGCTAGAGAATCTGCTGAAATGCCAAAGATTTTGATAGCCTGTACTAACTCCTAGAATTTGAGAAAACTAACCTTCAAGCATCCTCCACAACATCTATTAGTGTGAATTGATGAATACACAAATTTTGTGTTACACCTTAAACTGACTTAACGAAGTTTCCCCTCAGTTTATTACGAGTTTCATAATTGGGGACATGTGTTAGTGTAAATTGATCATTTCGTTTTTTTAATCTAAACCGTTTTTAGGAACGTTTCCAAACTGACGGGACTATCATCAATATGAGGGCAGTTTCCACCATGGGTTCATGGTTGACCTGCACTAATCTAAACTGATGAAGTAGTACGCGTGAAAAATTATGGCAGATATATTTCCCTCAGCCTTTAATTTAGATTTGGATGGATAGCGTACTATAACGTATATTTACTTGTCACCCAAATGATTTATAGAAAACCAACATCAGTGGTCGTTAAAAGGCTCAAACCCAGGACGGTCGAATCGTTTTCCTCCGGCTGTCAACGACGTAAATAGGCTGTCAAAAATCGATTGGTACATTTGTCTTGACCCTTGTACATCTACATAAATTGGAATTAACTTTTCGCGGAGAGATAATTGCTTCGCTGCCTTTTGTTCCTTTTTTTCGCTCCCACAGTGAGAATCGCACGCACGTTAACAACGGTTAATGTATGGTATTCAAATTTTTCATTTTCGACTTACTTAAACCGAAATTTTTGGAAGTTAGCTAAGGCCCGAAGTGGACGAAAGTCGCGCTCCCATAAAGCCTAAATCACCTCGCGATTTCAGTAAACCATCGTCCGATACAAGATGGTTATCTTGCAGCGAAAGGACCCAAAATTCTTAGCAGCAAACACAATTATCGTAAATTGTGTAGATGTTGTCGTTATCGTAAATTGATTTTTCGACGTCCGATTTTAATTTTCGTGCAAATAAATTGCACTGGGAGACGATAAACATCGCACTCGGACGGGCTTATGGATTTTTGGACAGGAGACTGTTTTTTGATGTGACCGCTGCAGGCCTGCGCACTTGACGCTAATGAGCATTTCAGTTAATTAAGGGAAGCTTTTGTTAACCGTTTAATTAACCGGGGAATTTTTATCGGCCTTCGTCGACACAATGTGACGGCATTTTTTGCAGCGAAAGAGGTTCAAGCCAAGTTCAAAGTGGACGAAAAGTAATGAAACAAATTACTGGTGAATTAAGAAGATTCGTTGTTTGTTTTTTGAGACTGGCTCAAAAACATCGCCAAAGCCATTGTTACTTTTGTTTGCTAACAAGAGACATCCGTTAAAGTTAATGACACGGTGATTGGGCACTTGTCCGATGAAAAACGGATTTAATTGCCTTCCTGCCCTGAAAAGTTCGATTTTGCACTCAGCCATTTATTAAGTGCGATCCTTCGCAGGCATGACGAAATCATGACGCCTGCCTCCACTTCTTCATCAGCTTTTTCTATGAACTAACAACAATAGGAAATTGAGAGGCGATGGCTGCATGAACAACACTTTTTTGCTCCTATGATAGTAAACTCAATTAAAGGCCTGCTGATTAATTAAAACACAATGTTTCTCGAAGTCAAGCTGTGTCGATTAAAGTGCTCCGTTAATTTACAAAATAAGCAAGTAGTTAAAAAGTGAATTTTTATCAGTCATTTACAGAAAGTAAGCACTGTTACTAGAGATAATAATTATTACAACAAATGGGTTAGTGATCTATAAATGGAAACAAATAGTGGTCTCCCAATCACTTTAACGTAATTTAAAAACTTCGGAAATTTGGTTCTAATCGAGCGGTAAAATGAAGCCGGAAAGCTGCTGCATTCCAAAAAGGCCGATGGATTTTTGCGTGAGATTAGAAAGCAGCACCAGAAACACCAAAGTAAAATGAGAGGCAAGTTGAGGAGGTGTCTAATCTCCTTTCGCATTGATGGATGAAAGTGGACTAAATAGCGAAAATTTTGGAAAGGGAGATCCGGAAATGAGAACGCGAAGCCAAAAGAGGAGGTACGAGTCGATGACCGGGGGACACATTTCGGAATGCACATGTAAAGAAGAAGATAGCCGTATATAAAAGATATCGCAGTCAAAAAAATGCTCGTCAAAGATTTACTTTTTGAGAGAGAATGATCGTAGATTCGCAAGTCCTGAGTGAAGCCAGGTCCAACGAAGACAAGACATTTTACATAATCTGGCCTTAAAATTTAACGAGAAATCCGAAAATGACAAAAAAATTAGGGGGTTTTGTTTGAAATATCGAAGTTGGCAGCTACTTCCGATGTAACCGGAAGTGTCGCTATTTTGAAAATATTTTACTTAGATCCAAAATGGTGAATTCTAGCCTGAAATCGAATTTCATTGGGCTACGAAAGTGGAAGTCAAAAATTTTCTAATAAACGGACTGCGTGGCGAACCCTGTATTAATGTTATCCACATATATTCGATAAAATTAGTCTTGGAAATAATGTCTCCTCCACGTTAATAAGATACAAATCCGCTACTTCAAAGCAACAACTATATTCAGAGAAAGAATCTGTAGATACCGATGCTAAACGAGCACCATGGTTTGACTGTCCATGACAAATAAGAAAATACCGAAATGACAAATTGATTTTGGCCGGGCCAAACACAACACGAAAGGTTCCTAGTGTGGGCAGAAACAAATTAACAGTTTTTGTAGACCCGTGATTTTAATAAATTGTTGACCTTAACTTTTATTAAATCGTGTTTTAAATTACGCGGAGTTTACCGGTAATTTAATTCCGAACTGATCCATTAATCAACTAGAGGAATTAGCTCTCTTCGGAATGTTTTAGGTACCGGCTCATTTCAATTTTTTGTTCCAGGTATGTTTTGATGACACGTTCTAAAAGAGGTAAGTAGATACTATAACGTCCCGAAAGGAAATGGGTGCTTAAGCGAGTTGGAATTAATGAATCGCTGCTCGGCACTAACTGTTCCTACACCAAACAAGCTGTAGTTTACACCATTACAACCGAAGAGGAACGCCTAATGCAAATTGATAAAGCCACGTAATGGCTTTCGGTGAGCGGCCGTTTTCAAGTCTAAACCGCTACTCGAACTTTAAATTCAATCTTTTAATTAACATCTAAATTTACAATTCACGAAGGCCACGCCCCGTGAATGCATAGGCGCCCGACCTTGACCAGTGCCGGACCGGCCCTTGCCGGTCAAGGTCACGCAATTATTATTTCCTCGAACATAATTTTGTCGCGAATCCGTGGGGCTTCCGCCAATAAAAAAATCGGTTAATAAAGTACCGGATAACCGTTACCGCCGTTGATTTTTTAACGAGGCTGTGAACACCGCAGTTTCCCGCGAGACAATGTAACGCCGGTAACGAGCGGCCATTTGCAAACAATGGCCGCCGGGATCGCGGATAAATCTAGCTCGGGGACATTTTGACCTATGAACGGGATCCCGGGTACCACTAGTAATTGCGTCCGACGTACCGTACTGCCGATATTATTGATTAATTGCACGCGTTTTACTGAACGCGGAAGACACCCATACAAAGGAACACCGACCACGTCAAGGGATGTTTTTTCTTGTCGTGCTCATATCTCTTCAGGAACAAAATGTAGCTATTGCTTTTTCTCTTAACTTGATATAAATAAAATGCGCAGCAGGTGCTAGAAGTTGAAAAACAAACTTCATGCAAGAGATATTTTTTAAGCATACATATCATTTACCTAGTACCAGAGGCCAGTCTGTCCCACTTGCCATATGTGGCTTAGCTACAGTTTCTTTACCCAATTACTAAATATCTCACAGTTTATTCAGAACACATCACGACTTATTTATCTCTAAATTCGGGGGTACGGGAAGTTTATGTCAGAAGAAAGAAATTTTCGAAACTGAACATTAACTGTGCTTTTTCATTTTCTCAACTGTAGTTCTACTGCGCAGCCATTACTTTGTCGATAAAACTGTAAATTTCACTGTTTATATCCAATTCTTGTTGGTTTACTTACACCGAAATTCAGTAATGTAGCAGGTCTATTTGTCTGGGTAAAGTTTTTCAAAATGTCTCGTCTTTAAAATGAGTCTGAGGTCCATTCTCTTAAATTCAAGTATTAGGTGTACAACTTTGCTTCCGCCGTTTTTTTTCCGAATTTCGCGATTTTATTGTAAAAAACTAATTATACCTTTAGGATCCAAAGTATTGTCCATCGCTGGCCACTACTTTCTCCCATCTTTCGGGCAGCATACGAATCCCGTGTTGAAAAAATTGGACATCTTTTGAAGCGATCCACGATTCTATCCAATTTCTTACTTCTTCATAAGACCGGAAGTGTTGGTCAGCTAGCCCATGTGCCATGGATCGAAACAAGTGATAATCAGAAGGAGCTAGGTCAGGAGAATATGGCGGGTGGGGTAGGACTTCCCATTTCAATGTTTCCAAGTATTTCTTGACCACTTGCGCAACATGGGGTCGAGCATTATCGTGCTGCAAAATCACTTTATCATGTCTCTCGTTGTATTGCAGCCGTTTCTTTTTCAATGCTCGGCTCAAACGCATTAATTGGGTTCGATAAAGAGCACCTGTGATTGTTTCAGTTGGTTGTAACAGCTCATAATATATTACGCCGAGTTGATCCCACCAAATACAGAGCATGATTTTGGAACCATGAATAGACGGTTTGGCCGTCGACGTGGAAGCATGGCCGGGATATCCCCAAGTCTTTTTGCGTTTGGGATTATCGTAATGAACCCATTTCTCGTCCCCAGTCACAATACGATGCAGAAATCCCTTCCGTCTTTGCCTTGCAAGCAACTGTTCACAAGCGAACAGACGCCTGTCAATATCTCTTGGTTTCAACTCGTACGGCACCCAATATCCTTGCTTCTGAATCATTCCCATGTCTTTGAGGCGTTTTGAGATTGTTTGTTGAGTCACTCCCAATGATTGTGCCAATTCTTGTTGACTTTGACACGAGTCTTCGTCAAGTAATGCTTCCAAGTTCGCATCTTGGAAAACCTTCTTTCTTCCACCGCTATGTTGGTCTTCGACGTGAAAATCACCGTTCTTGAAGCGCTGAAACCACTCACGACATGTCCTTTCACTAATAGTGGCTTCCCCATAAGTATCTGAGAGCATTCGATGAGCCTCAGCAGCAGATTTCTTCATATTGAAGCAGAAAAGTAAAACCTCCCGCAAATGACGAGAATTTGGCTCGTACACTGACATTTTCAATCGCGAATAACTTTATGATGAAGACACAAATAGACTAATATTTTTATGAGGTTATGTTAACAGGTGCCCAAGGCTCCTGCATGCCCACATGGGGTTATTTATTTCGATCATTACTTACCGCTACATACATCTATTCAAAAACGGCGGAAGCAAAGTTGTACACCTAATATAATTTTTTTCTAAAGAGAAAATTCTCAATAACGTTTTGTGAATCCATGGCTTTAGCTAATTGGCCATGTGAAGCTCAAGATGTTCACTTTTCTTTCCAGACGGACAGACCGGAGGGCCATGTGTCCATGTAAACATAACCAATACAGCTAGTACAGGCCTATTACGAGAATTTTGTAGAAACCACACAAATCCTAAGAAATTCACAGTTTTTCAAAGAGATGGCCGAGAAACATTCATTCTTTCTCCTGTTTATCCAATAATGGGATAATACAAATAATTTCCTATTAGACTTGGCCAATGCATTAAATGTGGGTGTGCAGGTTCATATACAGAGGGTTTTGCCACACCTGCTCTCAAATTAGCGATTGAATGCGACAGGCTTAAGGCCGATACAGTTGAATCGGTTTTAAATCGGTTATATGCAGGTAGTGGTTTAGTTTATGTGCCATACCACAGGAATATTAGCCTTTTCAAACTTAATCAGAATTCATGTAGATCTAGTGAAATTAATCGTAAGTCCGGGGCCTATGGAATTTTCTCATTTGCCTCCGGGTTTCACTTTTATTATCCAAAAGCGAAGTGGTGTCTGTTTCAGGCCTAAGAAATACCGCGGTTAGGGTAGACACCAATGATAATACCATGGCGTTGAAAACCAGACGCCTCACGACTTGAAGACACTACCGAGTCTACTGGGTAGACAATAATTAGTTCTACTGTAACCTCGGAAAAGTGATGTTGAATACGTAGTTGTCACTTGTGGTGATTGGAAGAAAATAAAGACACTCTCTTCTTTTTTTTCGCTATTTTTACGATATAACAGTGGTGAAACCCCTCTTTTTTCTCTTGTTTTTGTAAATTTTTGACGGAAGAAGAGTGCTCTGATGAATTAATATTGTCTCCATGATGTGGAGTAATGAAGGATAGAGAAATGGAAAAAGAAAATACTGAGAACATACGTAACACTATTAAGAGATTAGTGCTAATATGGTCACTTTATAGTGTTTAAAGATAGCGAAAAAACTCTTCCTTCCTATTTATATTATCATTCAATGCGACTGAACATGATTGATCGGCGTAATTGGTCTCTGTCATTTATTGGCAATTCGAAGGCTACATGCATTCCTGTTTCTGTTATTATCTGTTCACCTTCAAGTTCCCGAACTTGGAGAGTTAGGGCTTCCTTAATTCCTTTCCATTAATTGGTATTTCATTGTTCGGACATATCCGTATTCCTTTTCTTTTCTTATTCGACAAATTATTGACGTTTCACAAGTTAAACACTTGTTTCTTTCATTCTTTCGTTTCCCATCTTCGACGTTTTAAAGCAGAAGAAACTTTTAATTCCACCCATTTATGTTGTTTTAGGGAGGAATAAATGATGAGAACACAGCTTTAAAGATGAAAAATTGCGAATTCCTGTCTATTTATATTTTAGAGTTCAGATAATTTATTCTCTTTTTTCTTATCTTCGACATTAAGAAAAAGAATATAATGATGAGAGATTTATGACATTGTAACTTTCTTTTAACTTATTGATATTTCATATTTTTATGCATTCTTTCCATTTTCCTCTTCTCAGCTATCTAATGTGTTCATTTTTTAATTTTTTAGTTTTTAATTGCATACTTTAATTTGGTACTGACAATTATAGTTGTTGCTAATATGCTTTGGGGAGTCTGCAGATCATTAACACTGGTGAACAAATTGATATTTAATGTTTTGGGCACTTTTTACTGTCATTTCTTCTGAAAATAGTGAGTTTTTTCTGTGTTTAAGCGATTGCTACTTTCGACTTGGATTTTATGTCATTTTATTTCCTCCACCTCTTGGTTTTCTCAAAATACTAATGGCACTGAAAGTGTGCTTCATGTATGACACAATATCCTGTTAAAAGGAATACTACTCTTTGAATAACCAGAAACATTTAAATTCCTATACGTTCATTGATATTTCGAACCTTGAAAACCTTTTTGCTCCTCCTTTTCCTCATTCTCCCAAGAAGGAAGAAGCACTGTCGAAGTAACCTACATGTATGAGTGAACTTACGGAGGAAGATACCATAGGTCTTACAGAGCTAGAAAGTAGTTTAAAACTTACTAGTATGGCACTAGGAAATTTCCCTTCTTGTGAAGAGAAGACTTAGTACCTTTGAGTTTTAAAAGAAGAAGCTGTTTATTGTGAGAGTTAAACTTGGACTGCTAATAAGTTCTGAATTCCCGACCAATAACTTATACAGGGTATCTCAGAAATTAGTGCCATAATTGTAATCAATAATAGAACTCGTAAAAAGCAACATTTTTTCAAGTACACTTTTTGCTTAAGAGGTATAGTTTTCCAGTTCAATTCATTAAAAGATTTATCACAATTCCGTTACCCGCCTATGGCATCTAAAATTGTTTATTCTATTTAGGATTCTTCACATAGATACCTACTGAATTTTTTGCCTGGTTTCTGATGTACACGACTTTTTTTCTAATAATCAATAAAAGCGTACAGCTAAGTAGGAGGAGTTACTGGTTATTGGGGTTCTACTTACGTTATTTACTGTTAAAATAATTTAAATTTTTGACTTACCTACAAAAGACCCTACGAGCCTAAACCTCCTACGAGCTCGATTAGAATTTCCACGGGCTTCCCCATAAGCTAACACCATATCAGTCCACTTATTGTTCATAAAACGCGGCATTTCACAGGAAAATTTCTTAATACTTTCAAACACTAACACGATAACAGAAACGACACGTATCAATCGTAAACAATATAAGCCTTCCGGTGCATCGAGCTTGACTCACGGTTAGTAAAAAAACTACGATAAGAAAACATCAACAAAATATCCAGTGTGTATTTGGATTTTTTTTAAATCCATGAGCGGTGCCATAGAGTGGCTTTAATAGGTAAAAATACCGGAAGTAAATGTGACTTAAAAAAAACTTCTTTGACAAAAGTTGTTACTATTGATGAGTTCTGTTACTTGTTGAAATTATGACGCTTATTTCTGGGACACCCTGTATATTAAATTATTAATAATTAGGAGACTTACCACTTTCTCTCTCGGCCTTCTAATTTCGTATTCTCTAAATCAGAAGCTGCGGAAATTGAGAAGGTTCTGCATGTATGAGAATTCCAGTTACGATTATGGACCTTCCCTGATGCAATGGAAGGATGTTTTCCTCTTCCCACTAGTGATTTTTAAAGGAAAAAAAAATTGGGATAGTGTAACATTCCCACATGGTTCTTTAATACTCACCAAAGCACATTTACCTCTATTCAATATCCAGTGGTAGTTTTAACTCTCTCATCCGTATTTTTTTATCTTCTCGCTCTCTAGTGTTTTTCCCTTTGTCTTCATCATGATTCTCATTCTCTTTTTGAAGAAGTGATAATCTTTTTATTTAAAAACATTTTATCTTCCACTATCAGAGGCAAGAATTATCTTTTACATTGGAATACATCTTAACTTATAGCTGATAGATTTTTGCTTTCGGTGACCCGAGCGATTTAGGGTAACTCTTTTCCGTATTGGACCCTTCACCGGCTATCCTAGATTTTCCTCAAAAAGGAAGCTGGGTCTCCTGTGAAAGTTTCTGGAACAAATTAACGCTTATAGGAACCTAGATTTTTTAAAATCGAAAATAATCTGCATTTCAAATGCTCTTCAACCGGAACTCACCAGAAAGGCCTTGAAAGCGTTTGTTGACAACCGGAACTAACTTATACTACAGGAGTTTCTATGCCCCAACTATGACTTTTCAAACAGATTAAGACGTTGATATTGTACTCCTTTAGCTAAATTCGCATTAGGACCAGATTAAATCTAATGACTTGAGGTGTCCAGTATTTATTGTACGATAGATTTTCTTACTTCATTTTCTCAATAACCTAGCGGACCTGGATTTCTTCACTAACCTGATTTTGTCCGCGGTTTGCAAAAGTGTGCATCAGAGACGAAGGAATTTGAAGATTCTAAAATGTAGTCTAGACCCCTATCCTTTCCCTGTCTATACTTTGAGGTGCGGCCAAAGAAATATAAAGCTGTATATAATGTATAATTAAATGACCATGTTTTACGAGGCACCGCGTCTGTTAACCGGCACCGTTATGTTTATTGGGTTATATATAATAAGCTATCGTATGGGTTCAAGTTACATACAAAGGTTCATTGCATCCAGTACCGAGACAAAAACTGGGAGCGCACTAACGAGAACCGAAAATACGAAATACGGCAGTTCGAGATGAGGACACGGAATCAAAATTAAATAAAAGAAACACAATGTGTGTGTGTGTATGGCAAAAACATGCTGCCTCCACTTAACGTCACAGGAAAAATATGGGAGTCGTAAAAAAAGTTTGCAGGTTTCGAGAATTATACGTTCTCACTCGAACCCAGGTGCGTTCCGATGTGGCTTTTTCGAATTGAGAAAAGAATTCTTCCCCGGCGAATCGAAATTGACAAAAGTTACAGCCAGGTACCTACGTCGCAATACATTAAACATGATCGGTACCATAAAAGACCCTCGAGCAGGAACGAGTTTAATTATTTTTGTAGTAATATCTAAGTCAAACAGCGCTATTGCTTCGATTAATCCATAGTGCTGCTGCTGGCATTCGCAGGGTCTATAAATATTGAGAGATATCTCTTAGATACGTTTCATAATAAATTGAAAACGTTCGGCCAGTGATATTTCTTGTATCAGGTTCGCTCATGTCAGACATACGATCACCCAAGTGTTGTATATAATACGGTCGGCATTAATGAGTAAAGCGTGGAAATGCATTTAATCAATGTACTGTTCAACTACCGGTGCAGTCAGAAACATAGCTGAAAATAGCCAAGTGGAAATCTTCAGGAACTTTAAATCGAGTTGAAAAGCTGTCCAGCGGAAAGGGGTCGATATCACCGAAGAATCTAAGCCGATCCATTCCATCGTCGTCCATCATCGCTGATTCATCCAGTTTTCTTGGATTACAACCGTTTACAATTTCGACAGCTTATTAGATGAAGGTGGAAAGAAAAAACAAGTTTCCCAGCTTCGATATATCCTTTGGTACATGGCTGAGTTAACACGAACCTGTTCTTGTACGCTGTGAGTTAAATTGAACCCGCTTCCGCGCAACACCGTCCCCTCTCCTCTTGGGTTCCTAAATTTTCAAAATATGTATAATGTCTGTAAAAAATGGGAACTATTTAAGACCTAAGAGCTTTAGTTCGAATTTTAAACACTATTACCTGCTTTTACACTAATTTTCAATGTAACACCTCAACTCTATGTATATGTATCACTAAACACTGAAAAGTTCCACGAATAAAGTTATTCAAGACGGCTTCAAAGCTCACACGAGTTGTGGTCAAGCAAATGAGGTTAGAGGTGCTGGGTGGGCAATGAACTGTGGGTTCCTCAGTAGTTGTGCTGAATATGAGATATACTGGAAGGAAACTATGTGAAATGTGTCGCTGATGCTGTCGTGATAATATGTAACAGCTCATATGAAATCTCCGAGTTTTCCCTATACGTGGTAAATTTACGTGCAACTATTTCAAAATCTCAATTGAAAAGTCATTTGGGTAATGGGCACTCCCACACTGACCCACTTAACTTAAAATTAGGTGACTGTTGTGACAACTGTGGAAGGTAAAAACGACGATTAAAAATGCATTTTCCAGGTGCGAGAACGGACAGATTCATAAATAAAACCAACTTAACGAACTTGACCTGTAAATATACTAAAAAAATAATGAAAAAAATGTTATAATGTCCATAACCTGCCACATTGAGCTTTTCTTCTAAGATGTCGGAGGTTAAAAAATAACATATCTATTCCAATGAGGTAAGTAAGTTAAAACCACAGAGAGCTATAAAGAAAAAAAATGAAATGTTAACACACTGTATATCAGTAAGGGGACATTTTGATTTAAGGTATCCTTTAGTAGACAGTATATTGTAAGATCCTTCATAATTTTTCTTGGTATTATAAGCTTGTAAAATTCACCCGGTAATACAATAATAACCTAGTAAATTCCCCGTCAATCCGTACTGCGCAAGCGATATGATACGACGGGGACGCTGGACGCTCCATGCGCTTTAGAAATAATGCACATCACTGCGAATTCGAGGCAGCGTCTCTGCTTGCAGTAGCATCTGCTCAACATGACAGTTATGGCGTGGGAAAATATAAAAAATGTATCCACTCTTGTATGATACAACTAAAACTCCATTAAGTTTTAATTCAAGGCGCCATGGCGCGTATCGGTGTCCTCTGATCTGCAATCTTGCAATGGTGGCCTAGTGGGGATATTTCGTAAAAAATGGCCTGGCAGTGAGTTTATTAAAAGAAAATATGAAGGAATGTTTTAAATAGCAAGAAAACTATTATTATTTTATTTTATTTAATTTTAAAACAAGTTCAGACTGTTTCAGATTATTGAGCAAGCGTGTAAAGATTCAAGTCAGTTGAGTTCATTAGAACGCTACGAAAGAAATTAGGTAGTAACCTCAGAATTTAGGTAGTAGCCTCAATGAAGTCTCTACTAAGACTCACTAAATAAATCGAAGTTCAGTTCAGGACAAAAATCAGATTAGTTCGAATTATTGGAATTGAATGGTGCAAAGATTCAGGACAGTTGAAGTCTTCGGCAAACTCTTAGATAAAGAAGTAAGAATTCGTGAAAGACGGTTCTAGTTATAAGAAAACCAAAAAACAAACAAACAAAACACTTAGTTAAGACAGTTGAGAAATCTAAATTCCTTTTTCTACTTTTACTTTTAATATAAATAAAAACAGACTGTTTTAAAACTGAAAAATTGCGCTTTGGACGTGTCACACCCCAGTCTTAAAAGCTGATGGTCCTTAATATTAATAAATAATAAACCCGCATGTATAAGAGGTTTTAAAACTTGGAAGACTTGAGTGCAAATCTAAATCTTTTAAAATAAAATACTGTACAGGATGTGCCATAATTTCTGGGTATGCAACTGAACCACATATAGCAGGATTCTTGCACTACTAGTGGTTCGAAAGTCTTTAGAAAAATAGTGATGTAAAGCATCAGTGAAACACTAGAAAACCCTGAGAAATATTTGTTACCCGATAGTCCTACAAGCGTGCAAAAAATGGTTTCTTTAAACATAGCGTTTATTTCTTCATAATATGTTTTCCGTAATGGAGAAAAATTTTAATGGAAAGAGAGAGAGTAATCGAGTGAGGAAGCTACAAGTAATTATCCCATCCCTGTTTCAATATAAATTTTTAACTTTTTTTCCAAGTAACTGTGAAGAAAACTAATCACCATTGATTAAATCCACATTCCGCACCAATAAAAGCATCAAAACATTAAACTGAGTAAGCAATTCCTTATGCCCCACGTCACCTAATTACGAATACGTCAGGCCGTTTCCCCCCTAAGACATATTGCTAATTATCGAGAAAATATATAGCTCTGATAATCTAGAATCCAAATTGCGTCAAAACTGAAAAGAATTATTGCCTCGGCAATAATTCTCAACACTTTTATAACAGAAGTCACTGTTTGCTTCTTGTTGCAGCTGGAAATTAGCTCGACCTACGCACTGCAATTAAGACGTTTTGTGTAATTTATCAAGCTGAGGGCAAAATATTAGCAAAAGGAGATGTTTTAGGAATTCAAAGAATAAAAAATAATCTAACGTTCATTGACTCTGAGCCGCAACACCTAAAATGGTACTGTAAATAGTTCCAGCCTATCGTCGAAAATCTCCGAGGTACCATCTCGAGGTTAACCAGTCTTTTCGGCTGACACCGGGTCAACTTTTCTAATTAACACTAACGGAACCAGCGAGACGTGATTGATTCGGTACCATCGTAGCGATTTCCATTTCGATATACCGGGAGTTCGGTTCCTCGGCCGAAGAATGATGAGGCATTAAATATTTTGGATCTATTTGGACTTCTCCAATAAAATGTTTTGAAAGGTGCTTTTGAGAGTTTAATGGATTAGCCTCAACTCTGAAATTTGAACTTAAAATGGAGAGAACATAAGTGGGCTACTAAACCTTTACCGTCACCAATTGCCTAGCTTGACCTATGACTTGTCAAAGTAGGAACAAAAATATGCACGAAGAGAAAGTTCACGACTTGCGCCTTTCAAAGAGAAATTACTGTAAACGTGCTTGGTGGAGTGAGCGTGTAAAAACGGAGTTAAGCCGTTGTCAACGAGGCATTTGATGAGTTACTTTACGGGTTCCGGCCGTAACGCCTCGGTCATGAATCAATATTTTTAAATTAACCAATTTATTGATAGCGATCTGGAGCAGAGGCTCGGTGTGAAGCCTGTAACCAGTGGTGGGTCAGACCATCAGCTTTTGGTTTTTCAACAAGTCTTCAAATTTGTTTGCGAGACATGGGCTGAGGTCCGTCCTCATCGAATGCGATTTATGATCGATAAACAACAGGCCGAGCATTCCAAAACATGATCGCCTGATAACATAAACTTTAAGAGCAAAACAAACCAAAAGAGGAGCCATTAATTTTTCATAATTTTTGCTACGAAGGGAGGGCGGACATTCTCCAGGCAGGAAATTTTCACTTTAGGGTCATCTGGAGCCTTTCCAGTGAACTTTGATAAGAACGGATATACGAGTCCTAACAACTGTATGTTGGAACAAACAGATATTTTTTGAAAAAAATCTGGACTGAGATTTTTAGCAAAAAAAAAACAAAAAACACAAATTCAGAAGAAAAAGATAAAGAGAAGAAAGAGAAAATGTTTAAAACGAGATTGTTAGTAAAGAAGAAAAAAGGAGCAAGGTCAGTACGTTTCTGCATTTCATTGAACAAGTGAGCAATGGTAGACCGCTTTCTTTGCATGAAGCTGAAATAGAGCTCTCAAAGGGCATTTTGAGTTCAACTGGAAAACTACTTCATTTATCTATAGGACCCTGAACATTGGCAACACTTCTTGTAATCTGTAAATTATGTAGATTCATTAGAACGTATCAAGTATCTAGTGAAAATGTCATTATATTATAATTCAAATTTAAAAGTTATGGAAATCTTAAGTACGTATGGGGACAATATGTATAGGAAGCATTTCCTTTACTCAGCAGAATGTGCAATTCAATAAAACGCGCAAACAAATTCGCTCTTTAAGTCATCTTTAAGTATAATTTTGTTTGATGACTCTGCTCTTGTGAGATTCCATCATCTTGAGCCATCGTTTTGTTAAGTATTTTATTCCTTATCCATTCGAACCTCTTGGACCATATTTCACTTTCCAAGGTTAAAAGAATTCGTTTAGTAAGACCTCGAAGCAAAATTCCATGAGGGTACCAACAGATAAGGCCGATGCGAAACGCAATATAGTCAATTATTAAAAGAGACTGGAGGTGCCGAGTTTGATGGACAGTCTTTATTAGAATACCAGCAGGGGACACATTGTACGCAGCGCCGGGTCTTCACAGGGCTTAATCGGGGGACAGGGTTCGCGCTGCCCCAACAGAGGCGTCCGTGAAAAATTCCGCTAATTTACTTCCCGAGGTTTTCGCGCCTTCGGAGGATGTCTTGTTTACATCGTTAGCATTGCCCGTTATTTACCACGGTACTACCGCCACCAATAACCGGTACTATTAATTAAAGCTAAGATCGTAAAAACAATTATTACGTTATCTGGCGGTTATTATTATGCGATAAGAGGCGAGGTACTGCCGCAGTACCTGCTACCCGCACACACCATTTCTCGCTTTCATATAATTATCACATCTCCTGCAATTAAATTGATTTAAATTATTATAACGTGATGGTATCGTGGGTTATCTAGATTTTCCTCATGAGTACTATCTAGGCAACTGAACTGTGGACAAGAAAAGAAGTTAGTGATATTGCATATAAATGTCTAAATTTCAAGAAATACGTAGCGCAAATCTATTTAATTACTGACCCTAAAAGGCATTCAACAGTTCAAAAGACCAAATTAAATTATGATGAAGGATCAGTTAACTTGAAGTATGGATAGAAAGGAATCTGAAGAACTCGCCAGATGCATGGATGGGCCGTGTTCCTACATACTCCACGGATGTATTTCTCGTGAGCGACCAGGGGCTATCCCGTTAATATAAGTTGGTAATGATCCCATGTATCTCTCCGATATTCACTTTGCAATTCACTTGCAATATTATAATATCGTTATGAGAACTTGAAGCACCTGACGACAGCACTGATTAACAAAAGTACATCCAATTTCCAAAAATGACCGGGTCGAAAATTGGATTCTTATTTAAACAGCTTGCATACCAGCATCGGGCCATCCTCACTGTCTGTAATTTCGGAACGACTACCTACAACAAGTTATTCAATTTTGATTGGCCGTAATTGGGTGAAAATTACATCTTTCCCGTCTTTTCGCCTTTACGTTCATGCCCCGCGTTACCGGTCATTACATTATTATTTACAGCAAGATGGAGTTTAAATCCGCACGACAATTCTAAGGTGTCGAATCATTGAAAATAACTCAGTGCAAATATCTTCATACACCTTCCTGCGAAAGAGCGTAGGCACGGCACATGGTACTGCCTGCAATATCATTTTTTAGTATGACAAATTCGGCCATCGCTCCTGTCAGACTGGACGGTGCAAACGGGTTACTTTATGTCCGTCCTGCACTCCTGATTGACCGTAAATAATACGCAGTACGGCTGGTACTGCCTGGCCGCACCTACGGCTATGATCTATGATCGGATTGCATTTCGCACACAGACAACACACTACATTCACTTATGCGTGTATGAATTCTTCGGCTCTCTCCAAAGGTACTGCCCGTAGGTGAGACGATCAAAGAAGAAGTACTTTTGCCTGCAGTGGGTGCGAGGTTATGAACATTGAATTCCATCGTCTTACACGCAAGGAACAAAGTTGAGGATAGAGGAAATAATTACTCGATGATTTCACTAAAGGAAAAGCAGCTTAGTTTAGAAGGCAATTTGGAAGACCATTTACTTTAAAAATGTACTTTTTCGTATTGTTTAACGTCCTGTATCTAAACGAAGCTTAAATGTCCTTGGTATATGGTCAAATTTCTGTTTTACGTGTCCCTAGTAATTTGTGAAGTTTTTAGTGAAATTAGGAAATTAACGATGGTGTACCCAGTCTAGGGTCTATACACTGGAAATTCGTATCGTGATAGTTAACGCTTTTGAATTAAAAAAAATATCTCCAAAAAATAAGGATAGTTTTTCCATAAAATTAGGTAAAATTTATGGTATAAATATTACTAATAATTTATTAAATATTTGGGTCATTCGGGTTAACAGTGGCGTATCAAATTATTATTATAAAAGAATGTTAGCACCACGTCTTTGTCTTAATAAACTTTCTTTATTTTGTACTCTAGCAAATGGCCGTTTTTGTTGACTTTCCTTACTGTTCAAGGAATTTCCCTATTATCTACTTGTCTACAATTTTTTTCATATATTTTGGTGAAAAAAATAATCAAACTTATTGGTCTGAAGGCATTAGCGGCGGTATACTCACTTTTCCTCACTTTCGGGATGATTATAATAAAATGAAGTCGGTCAATCTATAGCGAATACCTAAAAAGATTTTTATTTTAATATGCACCATGATCACGAAATTTTATACACATACAAAATATCCCAAATACTTCACCATGCACAATTAAAAGAATTATGCCTCCAAGTTATTTTATAGCTCACGTATTGTATTTTCGTAAGGCTATATGTATAAGTATTCCCACACTAACACTTTCATATGATCAGCAGTGTGGAATATAATAATTCAGTTGAGTAATTCCTTCATAAAGCAATTTACGGCAATTTAAGCGTATAATCATTTTTAACATGTTTCTGAAACTCACGTCAATAAACCATTTTAAAAATATGTTATAAGTACTTCCTACTACCAATATTTTGTTACGAGAAGCTAAAGTGTAGCTTAGATTCCTGTAATATAATAGTTTTGTAAGTTGTTCTACTTTCATGAAACTGTGATATCACAATTGCGTTACCGTTATACTATATACCATTATCTTGTTTAGGTATGTATACTATCACTATCTTCGACATTATAAGAGTTATAACATGGGTTTAATATACGGTAAACAGCGTTGATAAATTGTTTTTAATGTCCGAGATTTTACGAAATATGTAAAATTCATCAAAACTTTAAATCGCAATATTTCAAAAACTATCAGTCTGATCAAAGGAGTTTAATAGATTTTTTGTTAGTTTCTTCCTTTGTACCAAAGTGATTAATTATTCACCCAAAATAACATTTCGCGTTTAAGATGTCAATACCGACTTAGTTTTTTTTTAAGTGCGCACCAAGCATTTTTAATTCATATTTCGAAAGAGCTTTTCATTTCAGAAAGATCAATGTATCATCCATTGTTTGGTGTTGTTTTGAAAACTTGGTCTTTAATAGTTCTTTAGTCCCCCCAATAGAAAAGTCAACTGGAGTCATATCGAGAGAACTAAGTGGCCATTTAAAAAAAGTGCACTAATAATACATTGATCTTTCAGGGATAAATGTAAGCTTCGGAATATGAAGTAGAAGCGCTAGGCTTGCATTAAAAATAAGTTGGTAAGAGTATATTTAAAATCGCTTATCACCTTAGCATATTAATACGCCTATATTGTAGAACGGAAAACACTAACTAAAAAATGACTAGACATTTGGATGATACGTGGGTTACAGCAAATTTAGAGAAACCTCGGAACATAGTGACTAAGGTTACTGGAAAATCATAGTGATGTTAAATGTTTTCTGAGCTTAGAAATTTGCTCTTGAGATTTGCGAGGTTATTTTGCATAGAACACTGGATTGTGAAATTCTACAAATATTATGTACTGTAAAAATCCCTGATGTTACCATGGATTGTCTGAGTCCCGCATCTGTAATAGGCACACTATAATAAAATCCCTTTTGCCTCTATAACATGACACCGATATGTTCCTTCGTATCGTTCTTTTTACCGAGGTTAAAGTCCCTTAAACGTTATTTGCCTGCACTAGCAATCATTGACCATTCAAGTATTTACAATGCATATCAAGAACATAGTGAGCATGCTGTAAGCGGACTATGAAGAAAAATTCCTTTATCCACTCAACAAAGTTGCAAATCCAGTAACAATGAACAGACGTTTAACACATCATAAGTTCAACACTGTTCGCCTTGTGGTGTTGGTTGGCACGACCAGCGTTTCGTAAGATTGAAACCATTTATCGCATTCAGAAGCATTATGACGGAATAAACGGCTGTTGGCCACAAATTTCAACTTAATAAAAGGTTAAGAAATATGAGTGGTCATTAGAAACAATTTGCGTTTGTGGGGACTGTCACGTAGGTTCTTGCCAGTAGATAAATATGCCAAGCCCCAGGGAGGGTAAATGCGGAAGAGATCCGTGTGGTAAAATTGCCAAAGACACAAAGTACTGTAGCTTAGACACTTACCAAAAACAAACTTAGACGGCAATGTTTGTCCACGACATACCGAATGTCACTTCCCTATAAGTACGTTTTAAGTAGGTACCCGGTACCCACTTAAGCGTGTAAGTACCGGGCTAACAACCAGCCCTAACAATGGTTCTCGGTACCGAGCGAGACAATATCGCCGTCACGTATCTGGGAAACAACCCGCTAACAAATTATAATTAGATATAAGTTATGGCGATCTTCTCTCCTCGCTGACATGGAAAAACTCCCTCGCAATGCCAGTGACGTCCATCTAGATCCTCCATACTTTCATTTGCTCAGTCTTTTTGACGCTCGAAAACTCCATACCAAGACCCTTTTGAGTGAGACGTGTCTGACGGGTCAACTCCTATGAAAACAATTTGTTACATTAAAATTAACAGTGATTTTTATAGTGACTTCCTTGATGATACGCTTATGGGTCGGCAAAATACACAAATACCATTGCTGGGCGCAAACGTTGATACAATCATCCCCGTGTCTGCGGTCGTGTATCCATTGCGGTCATGATTTACGTGCCAGTTCAGGTGCTTATAATTACCGGCTGTTTTCCTGAGGAATGTGATTTACTCTTCTGTAGCGATCTCCAAAGCTGATATTCAATATTATTCCGTATTGGTTATTCGCAAATTAGGCACGATTGGAAATGGGAATGCTACACCCGCTACTAGAGAAGAAATTGCGCCTTTGAAAACTGAATTTAAACGGGAAAGTCTTTACTGCACACCTTGCACCCACTCCATTGCGTTCTTCGTTCAATTTGGAACCTGTCCTTAGTGCAAACACTTCCAATTCAATTCAATAACATTGTATTGATAAATATAGGAAGTCGCACTTGATGATGTCACTAGTGAAAGTTAGGTTAGATTTGGGACACGTGCGAATGAGCGAGCTAAGATTTATTGACGAGGAAGAGTGAGAGAAGGCATGGAAAAGTTCACCAGAAAAAGAGAGAAAAATTTATTAAGGGAAAGAAAGTGAGATAAGGAGGGAAGATGCAAGGGTGAGTCAGGTCAGATTTAGTGAATTGATTTCGACCTGTATTGGGAAGAAAAGAAGGGGCGAGGAAAGTTAACGATGTTGTTATACTTCACATGAAGAAACCACTTTAGTGGGTTTTCCTGTACTCAGAAAAAATGAGAGAAATCGGTTTTATGAATAAAATTGGCATTTAGAAGCATATCTTTAGTAAGGTTTGGTAAAAGTCATAAAGTACAGGTCGGATCGTATTCATCTAGGGTAATCAATGAAGATTTCCCTACCCACAATCAACAATTTACTTGACGAAATATCAGAAAAAGCACACAAATGGCAAGAATCGGGAAAAACGTTCTAATTTGCTTTCACCCAATCTGCAAGGATTACTCGTGACAAGTTCAGTTTAAGTTGTTTGTCCTGAAAAGTATTGGTTAGCTCAAGCCAATAACTGAAGAAAAAATTATTGAAGTTTTGCCAAATTCACCAGGAATTTTTTCCCTTAGAAAATATAAGTTCCTATCTATTGGTTAGCTGCTTCATTTCTACTGACGAGTTATTTTTCAAAATGTTGCCACCACAACAGTCCAAAAAAAATTGAAAAAACACATTGATTTAGAATAAGAAAATTTTTTCGACATCCCTGTATTGTTGCCTGTCAACTATTTTCTACTTTGCCCCATTGAAATTTACGAGAAAATTCTTTAAAAAGGACGACTGACCAGATTTTCTACTTTGTTTTGTTTTAAATGTCCCAAAAAATTTCTTGGAAAGGGCAGTCACCATTTAGAAAATTTACTCATGACATTTTTTCAGACTTCTTACTTTGAAATCCATCAAGAATTTGTACGGAAAGATACATTGTTATTGTTTGAGAAAGGTGTTATGTAAATAATAATTTTTTTTATCGAAAGAATTTTTAATTATCAACTTTCTTTACATGGAATCTTTAGCTGTGAACTTGTGTTCGTTGAAATCGACAAAAAATAATTGAAAGAACAGTTTGGCACAGTTAGGCAGATTTCTCTTACTTCATCCGTGAAAAAATCTGGAAGAAACGTGAAAAAATAGCCGGTCAAGATTAAGAAAATTTCTCTGACTGAGTCAGCTTAAACGATTGTCAAGGTTTTAGAAATACCTTAAAGCAATGGAGCATGGATATTTTGATGTGTACATATACATGAGGAACTAAGCTAAATCTATACTGCCCAATACCTCTCCTCGTGTGTTATAAATGACTTGTTTACTATTAGTAATTTATGGTTTTTCAAGAACATTAATTTGTATTTTTCACATCGGACCTTCATTGCTTTATCAAACATAATAGGAACGTCATAAACTTTTATAAAAATCGTAAACATTTTCGTCATAACTTCTCCCATAAATCTTCCGCGTATACATATCCTTTAGCACTTTTATGGTAGTCCATAAACAAAACTATCTAAAATGTATTTGGAATATAACAATAAAATGGAATCTTTTTATAGGAAATAAAATTGATATTTTTAATTTTCAGTCGTGATTATCTCTCATTTTCTCAGATAGCTTTAAGGTCTTAATAAAGTACCAAAAATGAGGTGGCTGTACCCTCGTTCGTCTCATGATAGTCCGGCCCATCAAAATCTTGTTAAAACCTCGTTAAGGCATATAATCTAGATAATTTCTATGTCGAAATGACTGACTATCCCGAAATCTGAATTTCAAATTCAAGTGCTACCGAACTTGAGCTTTCAGACGGACGAAGTTTGTAATTTTATGGCGGGCGCTTAACATTTCTTAATTAGAACGAACTTGAGCCCTCATCTTTTACATCGCCAGCTAAACTGTGGGTAATAAAAAGCCATTTAAAAGATAAAAATCTGGTCGAATCTGCCTCAAATTACATTTAGTTTTAATGGTTGGACGATGTGTGGTCCAACGAATCCATTCGAAGAATGTCGAATTGTTACTGATTGGACAGGGACTATTTTTCAAATTAACAGTGTAACATTTTAGATAAGACTTGAGCCACTTTAGTATCTAGAATGTTCTAGTTGTGAACCTTGGTGTAGGTACGATAAGGCATCTCCACAACACTCATCTTTACAACTTACATTCTTTACGCGACATTATATAGGAATTTACCTAAGGTGAGTTCCTCTGGTAGGTATCGTTTTACTGCTGTTGCGTGTCGAATGTTCATTCTATAATTTCTGCAAAAGTAAAATATTAATGGCGGAAATGGAGGATGAGTTAACAGGTTAAACCTTCAGCACTGTCAAGATAAGTTCAAGAAACCGACTCGCATGGCAAAACGACATAAAGTGGGATTCTATTTATGGGGTTTCTATACAGTTGATTGTTCGGAGATAACCGGCGTTTTATTCTCTAGTTAGATTTTATTTGGAAATTTCACTCGTACAATCCTGGTAATGGCAGCCTTAAGCCCCACCAATAGCAAACAGGTTAATGGCTTGTGGCGGAGCCCCATTATTTTAATTGGGCCTCGTAATTACACAAGCAGCTGGTAATTACACCTTAAGCAAACATTGTGCTTTTGCCGCAAATACTACCACCATCTGTTCTTTCATGGCTTGGACCGAGTTTCCCTACATCCTTGACGACTAATTTTCCATGGTTCTTCGCAGCACTAGCTTGAAGATGGTTCCCGGAACCGGGCACCAAACGGTCAATTAAACATGGTCGCCGTTCTCAAGCTCTTCGTTCTTCATTCTTCCTTTAATCAATTAGCGATTCTTTTGGCGTAAAATCCGCGCAATAAAGCCGAGGACCTCCGAGACGCATTTACCATTTTTGACGCTTCCGAAGCACAATTTCATGGAAACGGGACGATCGTAGAGCCACCTACCAAGCGGTCCGTGATTCCGTATATAAATCGCTTCGTTAGGATACTCACCAAGATGCCAAAAAAATTCAGTGGCTTCTTCTATGGACTTTCACCCATATACTCGGCACTGGTGTTAAAAGGAATATATTTACAACATGTGTTTGCCTTGAGATTTTGGCTCGCGTACTTTTTGCGGATGATAAACGTTAAAAATGTTGCATAAAGCGAAGGAAAAAGGATTTTTAAACATTTTTTTGTTTTGAAATTCGCTGAAAAACGTTCCAGACACGCATAGTTATCGCGAATTTGTAAAGAGTAAAAAAAGAAACGGACTGATTTTTCACTCAATCGTGCATACGCCTGACTTTGTCAGTCCCATTTTCAAATTTCACTTTCTACTTTAAAATTCTATTAAACGAAACGAACTGCGATGTATGTGCATTTCGTATGTCGACACTACCATTTTCACTAAATTCGGTTAGAAAGAATGCTTTTCCCTTTACTTTTCTCCAACCCTTGAATTTCACTTTAAAAACTAACTCTGGTTACAAAGTTTTTTTAACCCTCAAAGCCATGTAACAATTTATTTTCGAACTAACCCCATTTTTACGTTAGCAGTTTTCAATACATATGTATGTATGTAAATTGTTTAATCGATAAATCCACAATTTTCATGGAAGTATGTCTGAAAGAAAGTTAAAATTTAATGCAGAACCACACACGTTAAGATAACCTCGAAATTATCCTTTATCTTTTAAGGACCGTCCGAATAGAGCGTGCCAACCAATGTGTATGGAAGATCTGCCATGTGAACAAGTGCCGTGGGAACCGAACCACTAAATGAATAAATGATACAAGGCGTCACTAAATTGATATGAAGGACTCCAACTGGGTATTCTAAACAGCCGGTGCTTCAATTGATTAAGAATAACAGGCGTAGTAGTCAGTTCTTAAACTACCCAATAAAAGAGACAATTTGTTTTTAATTTGAAATTAAAAGGAAACTTTGATATTTCTTATATCTAGAGAGCGAAAAGCTACAATACGTGAAAAAATGGGTGATTCAATTGCTCAAGAACTAGAGCCATACTAATCGTCTGCTCAAAATGCACAGTAAAGTGAATATTGAAGCACCTTTAGGGGTTCGAAGGATACTTGTGCTTATAAAAATTCACTTGATGAAACAATTAAGTTGATGAAAAAGAACAATTATCGACATAAACTTACAAACTTATGGACAAGGCGAAGACGAGCTCTTGAATTCAAGGCTACAATATTAATTACATTCTATACTCTTGCACTGTCCAGTGAATATGATCCAATGCAAACTGTAACTGTGCTTTGATGTTCTTCTGCAACAGTGGTTTTTTTGCTGAACGGTAGGACCTTAGACCACCTAATAGCCTTCTTCTGATGATATTTTTAAATACCCATTTATCTGTATTTTTTTCAAGGTCTTTGATGATGATAGAAACGGATCGCTGTTGATAATTTTTTAACCATTCTTCTGGTAGTTTCTTTAGGCCTTCCTGTACCTTTCCCCGGGATAACATGATCGTACACTCTAAACTGATAATACGCGATACAGTATTTTTTGGAATATTTAGTCTGGTAGAAATGTCGTTTTGCAATATTCCTTGCTTATAAAACTGAATAATTCTACATCCCAAATCGAGCGAATATGATTTGCCTTTTGCCATTGTTGAAAAATAGGTCGTAGTGTACGCATCAAGAAGTTAAGGCGAAATGGCCGAGAAAATAATGAACGAATGTAAAAAACTGCTTTTAAATTGTAACAAAAACAACTTTAAAGCAGTTTGTCCTGCACGAAAGGATGATTATTATTTTTTCTATAAAAGAATGCAGACAGCAAAATATTAATACTATGTTTTTGTCGAACGATAATAGGGCCCTTTTGCTTTAATGGGTCTAAATTCTAAGATCCAAGTATTTTTGTCAATACTGTATAAAATTTGAATTATTTTCGGGAAGATTTTAGCTATCCATTAATCACAAGAGTGGTATTGCCATTTTTTTAAGTAGAGATGCGTGGGGTTAAGATGGAGAGTACCAACACATTCACTTGCAGGCTAAAAGTGGCCCCCAAAAAGTTGAGGAGTTTTGGAAACTTTCATACTGCAGTAGTTTTTAAGATTTTTTACGTGGGCACTTTTTAAAAAATCACCCCGTATAGATTTTCACATGTAGCGTTTTGATACCAGTTTGGTGGCCGCTTTAACACTCGAGTTACTCAAACCGTGCAAACTATGGAAAAATGGTATTACCGAAGGGCTGCGCCGAATAGCAACAATTTGTAGGTCTCAAACTGCTGGGCATCTGCATCAGTGCCGGTAGCGCTGTAAAATAAAATAATACTTTTTAACCTTGTAACTGTACTAGCTAATTTTTCTAATTATCCTAATGAGATTCGCCGGACATAGCTTGATAATCACCTGGTATGTATATTAATTCAAAAGGCCCTGTTTTCGGGTGCCTAAATGATTTTAATTAGTCTGTGAAAAAGGAGAAATTTTGGCTCCGGTGGCGTTTTGGAATTTTAAAGCCTTTTAATAGTTGACAGCCAATTTGTCTTCCGTTTTCGGGAATCCTGCGAATTTTCTCACTTCGGTGAATGCTCGTTATTCTCACACATCCTTTAATTCCCGACAGCCGAAACTTACGAAAACACGCTGATCGTCTGAACCTGCACAGAAACATAAAATATATAACTTAATATCGAACTAATTTAAAACCTTGATCACATCTATTACGACTGAATACATAAATGTCGCCATTGCCAATATGGCGGCGTCTTTTTTCTAAGCGACCTAAAATATGTGCACCGGTAGCACGTTGTAAGCGCGCAATTACATGCATATTAAAATATCTGAAACATGCATAAAACCCATAAAGAGGATAATAAAAGAGTAAATAGAAAAGAAGCCGTCTATTTATGGACTTTTGTTGCTTTATCTTGTGGAATGGCCGAGTCCGGGTTGCCAGCTTACCGAGAAACGAGAAAAATGCCTGTATGTCATGTAGAAATCTTTTTTAAACGAAGGCAATTTTTCTCAATTTTCAGTCCTCACTCTCCGCGTTGAGATCGTTAACTTCGTCTCTGTTCTCGTGAGAAAACCAAATATCAGCGACACTTTTTATATACAGGGTGTCCGTTTGGCAGTCCCTCGGGCGGCTACGAGTTTGCGATTTCGTAAAAAAATCATTCATGCAGATGCTAATGCAGGTGTATTTTGAAACGAGCGACAACCTCACAAGGCGAAACTTTTGCGCACACCCTGTATGTATTTTTGGCGAAATGAGCATTTGTGCCTGGCAAGGTGATCTGACGTGAGGATCCATCTTAAAATCTCACTTAAGCTAACTGCGACATTAATTTTTGTGAGGTGTTGCAAATGTTTAAATTTCCTTTTAAAATTTTATAGCTTTCAGTTGCTGGTTAAAAAATCTGGGAACTAACACAAGCTCCGGAGAGGATTGAGGAAATATTCAGGCATTTAACCCTTCGTTTCGCGGGTGAGGCCTGTTAGAATCAGTTCAATATATGATATATTTTGTTAAAATTTTGAAATGTAAAAAAACCAATATAAACCTATTATTTCTATCACTTCTTAGCTTGTCTTAACTAAATTTGAGAAAGGAATATTTTTATCCGGCCCCAAAATTATATGTCACTGATTGATGTACATTTTTAGCATCATATGTTTTAAACGTTATTATTATTGAAAAAAAGAAAAATAATGGTCAAATAAAATACATTATTTGAAAGAGGATATATCTAACATTATGACAAATTTAAAATGAACACGAAAACTTTTTCCAGACAGAAAATCTAACACCGCAAAATACTCCAATAAAATAAAGATTTTCTATCACGCAGTCAAAACAAGATGCGGTAATGTGCTTCATGCATAGCTAGCTTTTGCAAAATTTGCAAAAGTACTGTGTTGTGCGTCTTTTCTAATATTTTTTATTTTTAACGTTTGAAATATCCTCTTTTATTTGAACGTATCCTTCTGGGCAAATTTTTGCTAACTGCTCTGATAGCGACATTTTCTTTCACCAGTTCCAACCTCAAGGATTTAAGATATAGTCTTCAGCTTTTTGCATATACGTTAGCTGGATTATTATGCCGAAATATGATGAGCGGTACGATAATTTAACCATAACCTTTGAATATGTGCCTATAAAAAATTTACCACTTTGCACAGGTGAGGCCTGTGGGGACATACAATGCAATAACTCAAAAACCGTTTGATATTTTTTTTACGAAAATTTCAGTAAACTTTTGTCACTAGGTACATGAAAGGTACCTGGAACATGAACAGTTTAGTTTAAATAACTTCAGACTTATAGCTAAATTTAATTTCTACTTGGACTAATAGGCCTCACCCGTGAAACGAAGGGTTAAAAAGATTGCATTTTATGACCGTTTTTCTGGGGCTTTTCTGGGACTCCCTATAGAGCGTGCGCTAATTTTAAAACACACCTTTATTAGCCCCATAGACATCCCCGTAATCGACTTTTTTATGAAATCGTAAATAATCTCATGGGAGGCTGTTAAACGGACGCCCTGTATGTAGGAGCTTTTAAATTTGACCGAAGGACATTTTCTCAAATTGATGATCCAATGTTTTTTAATCCGGCGACGGGAAGGAACATGAACGCAACAGTGCAGTTACAACACTTCTTATTGTGGCATTATGTCCACAATTCCAGCGTTTGTCATTTGTGATCTACGCTCAGTATCAAGTGACAACGTGGCGGCTACTTACTGCGCGTAGTGATAAGATCGCGTGAAGATGCGCCTTGTGTGGCTTTGTAATGGATTGCGCTCGGCCACAACCGCCTTCTGAAAATCTTAATCTTGGGAACGTCTCCTTAACATAATTCCACATTGAGCAAAATAATTTATCGGTTCTTGTCGGATTTGCGTAAGCAGAAAGAATGTCCAGGCCAAACAATACCATGGTCGGTTTAATATGTCATTGGCGAAATAACTCGGCATTTGGTGGAATTAATGGACGGTCATAACTCTTGGTTAGAAGCGTAGTTTCGGAATCTTATCACCAAAATTCCATCGACATTTGACGGCTCTCTTATGGGTGTATATCGGGAAGGTCTCTTGGTAATACCAGTTATCTCCTCAGATCTATCGCCTCGATAGTTTTCGGCTTGGCTACTTTTTATTAGATAAATCGTCGTCGATGCACCCACTTCCTCAATCCGACTCAGAGGTCAGCTAAACGCAGCTTATAATGTTTTAGTGTTTAATCATTTATCTGTGAATAGCGCTAAAAATTCTAAACGGCATATATCACAGCGGATATCGTCCCATTCTGACACAAAATCGTCGGACCAACTACTGTTTTTATAGCTGTTTTATTGCACTGCTTTCTGGCATTTCACGTAATTAACCGACCATATAAAACACGTTATTTGCACTTTGTTAAATGACTGTTATAGATATATTTCCATAAAATTCTTCATGGGGGACAAAACGCATGGTAATTTACCAGGAAGAAAAAATGAAGTTTATGTCGTAATTCGGGTAGATCATAGGAGTTCGACGATAAAATGTTTGATCATATCACTTCCCGAGCACGTCGGTCATTCTTCAGACATGGCCGACATCGACATTCGTCTCAGACCCTTTCGGTTTTTGAAGCTGATCCCGCCGGGAGATTAGATCTGACCGATTTGTCGTTGTGCCGCATTATCAGGAGCTGCAACTAACTGAAATTAAATAAATAAGGGTTTATTATATAAATCGCTAAGCCCACGGAAGTAAAGAACAATATTCCTCTCGTGGACTCGAATAAATTCCCTTGGGAGATAACGTCGGCGTAATTACATCGCCAGCTCGTCAATTAACGGTGTGGTTTTACGACGCGATTTGCGACTCCCGGAATAATCTTCCTCCTGAAGTATTACTTTTCTTTTCAACCAGTTTTAAAGCTCTATTTAAATTGCAATATTTCACTTGTACGCTCATTGCGTTTGTAGCATCAATCATTCGTCCATAACTCATCACATCCCTTCATTTAAACCTAATTGATTCAAATTGAGAATTCCTGCTTAAGTATCATTCTTCAATAAATCAAGGTCATAAAAGTTGTTTCTCTGTTCTTGTTAAGGAAAGAACTGTTCAAGTTTTTTAGTCGCAGGAAACACCGAAAGTAATAGTCATAGATAAACCTCTGTTGGTGTAGCCACAATTTTAGCATCATTTTCGAGGGTTAGTTGGGGTTAATTGATTCTTTGATGGACAAAGAGTTCTGATCACAGAACTCCTTTTCAGAAAACCCTTGGCTTATCGGTCGGAACGTGTTGGAAGGAAATGGTGGACAAACATGTTGAAAGTCGTTTAAGTGGCCAATAAGCGAAATTGGTATACTGGGCGTTTCGAAGAAATCGTTCCGTGGTGATGGCTGCTCGAAATCTAGGAGACCCGGGAATTTCGAGCGCCCTACGGGGTGTTAGGGAAATCATTTTCGTAAATTTAACCAATGATTAATAAGAACATCATTTTGAACAACAAAGTTCCTTACAGCAGGGGTCGAAAACCTGATAGTTTTTCCAAAAAAAAAGTGTCAAAGTTGGTGGAGGAGCTGTGATAAGCTTTGAAATTTTAGTAGTGTTGAAAAATTTGTATTTGACGTGTAACAAAAAACGTTAAAATTCCTCAACAATACCATTGCTAAAAGCAATTTAAAACTGAATTCATAACTAATAATATCAGGTAAACTTAAGCCGCCCTGAACGTGGCCGAGATAAAGGAATTTATTTTTGTCATGATGATTTTTTGCAATTCCTTAATACTCGATAGCTGATAAAACACGACCTTTTATTCGTACGTGAATTTATTCAAACTTATTAACAGTACCCTACGTGAAAATGTATTTTAAACTCGAGTATCGTGACGTGCTTTTGATTTATGGAGAGGCGCTACAGAATTCCGAAGAAGTTAGGCGCATTTACGCTAATCGTCATCCAGAAAGAAAACCTCCAGCTCGACAAGCATTTGAGCAAGCTTTCTAAAGTCTTCTGGATATGTAGGCCGACAACGAAAAGTCGGTCCTGAAGCCAAAGAACAAATCGTAAACCTTGCTGAAGAGGATTTGATCCGGAGTAGAGCATGCATGGATTCAAATGATGGCCACTTCGAACATTTAATGCAATAAAAACAATATTAAATTTGTTTTTGATTGTGATGTGAGTGGAGTAAAATGTATAACGTGTTATGCTAATTAGAAATTAAGACAATAAAATTAAAGGTAAATGGCTTTCCAAAATAATAAAATAAGAATCACATGTTTAAATTTTATAAATTTAGTGTATTTTGTTAGTTATATACTCTAAAACCTATTAGACCCAGAAAAACATGTAAGAATGCATATCTACTTTTTGCGGCTATTTAGATAGGTATCGAAATGAAATAAACACTACGCAACGTTGCCAATTCTCAAAAGATGTGGTTTTGTTTTCTGGGGAAATGGTTATAAGGCACATTTTTTTCCAAAATGGTGGTCTTCATCATTAGTTAAACTTATGAAAGTTCTTTCCCTAACACCCTGTATTGGCAGTTGCCGGTAATAGAAATCTGCCAAATTTCATAGAATTGGCTCAAATTCTCTAGTGATCATTTATAATCTTCTAACATTACAATTTTAAGTTTTCTGCCGAGGTTTTGAAGAATTCTGCAGGTACATATTTGTAATTAAAAAAAAAATCTCAACTGATACCGCCCAAAAATTAGCATGTTTTTTCTTACTGTGTCACCTTCTATTTTCGGCCCTTTTTATAATTTCCATGAAATTCATATTCAAAAGATTTGAAACAGCATGTATAAAAGACTAATTCCACTTCCACACTACATATGAGAAAACAAGCAAGCGCGGTACTTAAACGGTCCACAAGTTTTTTAAGGAATTTCATATTGCAAATCAAAGGAGATTTTCATATATAGATTACAAATATAGATTTTCTGAGATTAATAATAATTAAGTTGTACGAGAGAACTCAATGAAAGGTACTTACGTATAGTATAACGGTTGATTATAAATTATGGGCGCTCCGCGCATGGCACCTTTTATAATTTCACACTACGAATTATAACTGAGATTTAGCTATTCGAATAAAAATTTAATTTCAGGGAGAGTTACTGAGGTATGGTAATTAATATAAATTATAAATAATATTTGGTTCCGCAAGTTATGTTCCCCCCGCCCAACACTTGAATAACAATGCGATTTGTTTTTTTTCCATAAATTATAAATGTATAAATCATGCAAAATCGTTCAAGTACCTAAAAAAATATTTGTTTTCCCTTTCAAAATACCAGCGGTCTCAAAACTACTTTGGATGACTGGAAAACCATCATTCTGGATCAATTACCGTGAATTGCCGGACTTTCTTAGCAAACGTGGTTGATAAAGACTTTTATTCTCATTTCTTCACCATTTTAAGGAGCTTAATTGCATACTACTTTCACTCATTTTTTTTCTTATCAGAGTCAATTTGTTGGTAAGTGATCGTATAAGCAATTCGCACAAAGTGACGCGTTTTGAGGACTTATTTAAAAATAACTAGTTTTTCAAAAAATACCAAAAATCTGATAACTATACACTAAATCAAAATGAGCACATGGCGCTGGAGTAATATGTATTTCTGCATTTTAAAATGTCGACAAATCGAAAATAACGGTCTTGTTGAAGACTAAAACAAGATCGACACAAAATGTTTCTTTTCATGGAAATTCATTTTAGTAAATAACCTTTAAAATTGATAAAAATTCTCCTTATTTTTCTGCACTTTTCTTTGTAATTTTGCTCAAGAGAAATCACCCATTTCGCAGCTGGCATTTTCTCAAGCCATGCCTTACATTTTCCATTGCGTTTGCAAAAAAGCCAAGACCTTTCAAGCTCCTCACGAGTTTGATTTTAAATTCAATCAAATTTTGACAATAAATTTCCAAAGACAAATTAATTCATTGTAAGTTAGACAATTACATTTCAATAGGTTTTAGGATGTAGAATTCGCCACAATTTCCATACCCAGTAAAAACGAATAGAAATTAAGCGAATTTTTACAGTAGATAATAGAGTCTGAGCTGTCAGCAATATGGATAAGCTAGCCCGATGTTCCAGAAGGAACGTTCTGCGAAACAGCTGCAGAAGAAAAAACCAAATGTTCTATGAGAACGTATGAATCTTTAATATGATCATCGCACGGAAATCATCGGAAATAGGCTACAGGGCAGTATCCTCTTCGCCGACGGCCGAGGCCGAAGAGAACATTGTAAAGTTTGAAAAACCGAACATTAAGGGAAAGGGCAGCGGTCCTCTCCACTTTTATTGCAAGAAAATGATTTATTGATATAAATAATTTTTACGTTAACATGAGTGAATTATTGAATTCCCCCGCTCCCCTGAGCGCGTGACGAAACGGCAAAGTTAATTCCTGAGAAAATTTTCAACGCTCTGTTTGGCAAAGCGTATCGTTACAAACCGATCTTGAGCCATCATCGGCCGAAAATATTTGAAAGATATTCCATGTGAAAATATTATTTAAATAATCCCCGCGGTCAAATTCCACATGTCAATGAGTATCTAGCCATCAAGTGACAGTTCAGGGGCCTATCTCCTTCCTTATCTTTCCGACGAAGTAATTTCGTCTATCCTTTGCGTGCATATTTTCGTTATGCAACGACATCTTTGTGCGAATTATGTCTTCGGCCATATCGCGAATCATTATCAGCACGCACACACGTCACCAAAATGGACCAATCAGGACCCAGAGGCACCATTTCGGACAAAATATTGGGGCGGTACGTCTGTCCGATTTTAATGAGTTTACATTGCCGGACTTTTCGTCCGAGAATTGCACCGGACAGGGCCGTATTTGCCATAATGGGGCCGTTAGTCTGGCAAGTGTTTGCATATTTGGGCTATAAAAGTCCCGATTTAGCTAAATCCTTGAAATTATGAGACACCTTTGTTGCCTCTCGACAAGCGTTCGTTGCCTTATTGAAATTTAAAGCAGCTGAATTCGAGAATTATTCATATAAGCATACGTTTCCGTTAGATTGTGACCACGTCCATCTTAATGGTAAATTGTTAGATACCATGCGTGAGTGCGTAACCGAACCTAACGCTCAATTTTCGTGTGCACCAACCCGCATCTGTGGTGCCCTTTTCGCATTCACGACGCGAGTTATTTGCGGTTTGCACGTTACGAAACGAATTTATTACCTGGGTACCGTCACACGCATAAAAACCGTCAATGGTTCAATTAACAATAATTAATATTGATTGCGGAGCCCCAACGATAATGGCATCGCTTAATGAATACAGAAAGAAATCGTCTAAAACAAAGAAGAACGGAAATATTTTCGATTTTAAAATGATAATGTAATTCCATTATACTGGTGGTACGACTCAATCATAAATCATGACCCTAATTGGCAGTGCCCCAACAAGACTCGATATGGTACCACTGTGTTTTGTAACTGGATTAATATGGACATATGAAATTCAACTTCAAGCCTATGTTAAGGGGATTCAAATCCTAAAAACCCCTACTTTGATGCTGTGATTTGATAAACTTTTTTCCTGTTTCGTCAAAATTCTGAAAATATACGGATTCTCTGGAACCTTCTCAGGATTCATAGATTGCGGCATTTGAATTTCCCGAAATTTATCCACATTCAAGAACAAATTTATTATCTGCTCAGAATCTCTATTTAAAATTCTATATTTTTGGAAATTTGCAATTGACCAATTAGTCGGACTTTATATCTGAAATTGAAATTTCGTATAACAGCTTCTGGACTAAAAATAGGGCTTTTTACGAATCTTTAGAATTACTGAGCTGATTTTACACCTTAAAACTCTAGATTTTCGCAAACTTACCAGTAACACTTCAATTTTCATTAACACGTCTGCATCGCTGTTCAAATCAAGAAACAACAAAACTGGTCCCAGATGGGACACTAGACAAGATGTTAATTTCAGGAGATAGTAGTTCCGACTTTAGCACATGATTCCCGATCGCTATTCCAAGAACATGCAGCTTTTCGATCAGAAGCCCCTGATCATAGGCCTTCGAGAGTCATAAAACGCTTTTCACCACATGGTCTTGAAACATTTTCAAATTTGTCCTGGCTGATCCACCCCGAAAGAATCAACGGTGTATTGCTGACTAGATACCTCCGATTTCAAGGCTCATCAGTAATTATTGATTCAAACAGATTTGCCATAATCGGAAATAAAGCACCCAGACTTGAAGATTGACACAAGTCAGGAGCGTTTCCATGTGGAAATGGCCCTTCTGAAGAGCTAGAACACGTGAGCGTATAAAATTCGTCAGAAATGTAGAAGGCCCAGTACTCCCGTTGTTATCTAGGATGAGAAGTTTTTTCGTAATTTTAAGATCAATAGTTTCCAGTTCAGGCATGTCTTTGCGATTTCTGCCTCAGCGGTTTCTGGGGCTTGGAGGTATGAGGCGCCTCAGAGGAATGACCATGCAGCCATTTCCCAGTCAGGTCCATTAGAGTCTTGAAGTTCAACCAGTTTGCACCTCGATTCTTTACCATCCTTAGAATTGACGTCTTAATTTATGGCGTTTCAGTTCATTCAGGTCATTTACCTTGTTTGCAAATTCCACCTTCCTCCCCTTTCAAGGACTCAGTTCTGAACTTATCTCCAAGTCTTTTTTCAAATAATTTCAATTACCATTTCAGTTACATGCTTGAAATTCCGCATAAAATAGTTAGTCATAAGTTACAAGTTATGTTTTGGTAAATAGCTTGTGTGGTAAATGGGAATGGGAGGTTGTGTGACACCTCGTTTGAATCGTGTGAGAACGTTACTGGTTACTAAACAAATTACTAAGTAACCATGGATGTTATTGCCACATTTGCATTGGAAATAAAATTGGATGTCGCAGCAACAACTTGTTTTCTACTTGTTAAGTTCAATCTATTGATTTCCTTCATCTGAAGAAAATTATGACCATGACTCACACCTTAGACGATAACTTTGAAGCAGTTTTGATTTTTGGAGATGCTGGAAAAATTACCATTTATCATCGGTGTGTTTAATGCCGGATTTCCTGAAAAGCTAATATCCAAGCCATTTTTGCAAAAACATACCTCCCAGCAATTGGTAGGGAAAAAATTTTGCTTCAAAAACTCCCTCTCTTAGATTAAAAAAGGTAAGACTCCTGATGCGGTAATTAATCCGACTTACAGTCGATATCTGTAGTTACTGAATTGTGTGGAGTAAGGGGAATGTCCTAAGAGTCCTGAAAAGGAAAAAAAGATTAGTTTCATTTATATAAATTTGCCATGCTACATGCTTTCTCAGAGGATGATCTAAACCGGAGATTGGAATTTTGTGAATAGTTAACAGGAACGGTTAGAAAAAAAGGAGTCTTAATGGAAAAATCGACAAACAGAACGTACGACACCGAAGCAATACTAATTCGTATATTTTTATTGAGGGGCACACTCACCCACTGTTTTCTTGTAAATGTTAATGGTTGGGTGAAAAGATCTTGGGCAGTCATGTCAGTGGATCAATTCTCATCGGACAACATCTTACAGGAGACCTTTGTAAAAATCTTTTGGCAACTGAAGTTGAAACTTAAATCAAACAAATTAAGTTACACAGTCGAAAAGAATTTCAAATTCGTAAAGTTAATTTCAGCAGGACGGATTTTGGGGGAGTTTTAAGATCGTCAAGAGACGTTAATCAGAGATTGGAAAAAATTCAAAGAGTCCTAAACGCATTAGGTACACGAACATTTTCTTTCGCAAAAATTGATTTTTTCTACGAATAGAAAAGGAAAATGAATCTGGAAGATTTGATTCCACACCCCTGTATATACTCGTTTCAGTTGGGGGGCTGTATTTCTGTATTGCTACTCCGAAAACATAGAGGTGGAAGTGTACTGTAAAAAGAATCAATGTGAGTGGCCATAACCTCCAAGGTCGGAATGGAGCGCATTAATTGCTTCGATTATCTGATCGGCTACCATGGTACTGAGCAAACGAAATTTGACGGACCGAAAACCGGGCCCGTCCGGGCTGACACTTGCCGGGGATCATTAATAAACGGCCTAATTGATTGCATTTCTTGCACTTCGAGATCCGACAGATCTGCGAGATTGATTGTCCAAATTAATGCAAATTTCACGAGGGGCCCGATCCTTATCACCGGCTTAAATATCCTACACGGTTTTCGTATGCGAAAATTTCGGGGGTAATAAACGACATTGCCTCGTTGGACGCTTTTCTTTTTAAATTACTTTAGCGGTCAAGAAGGAGTCAATCACCCTGTGAGCATCACGTTATAGGACCAGAACGGTGCTTGGTACCGAGAATAGGATTGATTGTTGGAGGGTATTCCAGGAGCTCCTATTAATACATTGAAATAAACCTATTGCGAGATCGCGGCAAGATGGATCTATTCGAAATTCTACCATAGCAAATGTGAAGTTTCAACATCTACGAATTTACATGCAAAGTTTTCGAAATATGTTTCTCTTTGGGGATAATTGACTAGGCACTAAGAAGGGCCTATTAATTGGACAACAAATTTTATGTCCCTTAAAAAAAGCTTTTTTGATTTTGATTTTATATCGATAAACAAACTTTATCGAATTTTTAAAGTATCTCTAATATATTTTCCATTTAAAAGGTAAAGTGGCAACAATGTAATTTTCAGTAGAGCTGTAAAAGTTGTAGCGATGAGACTTGTTCTTATTTTTTTGCAGTTTTTGCTCTAGAAATTTATTTTTATAGCGAAATAATAGGTATAATTACTAACAAATAGTGCTATATAATAAGAATGTAAGATTTTTCAAAAATGCGTGATTTCCAGTTTTGAACAATAGTTGCTTGCATCTGGAATCTATATGCCCTATCGAATTTTTTGATGGTTTATTTATATACTAATATACTTTTTGTTACCTTCATTTTTAGGGTTAATCATTAACAACGGTTCCCTTTTTATATCGATAAGAATTTTTTACATTTTTTTTTTTTAAATAAAAGATTCGAGGCTTATTTGGATGATATGGACTACATACATTTTTTGTACACATCATAAAATATCCTAGAAAAATCAATTTTAGCAAAATTAAGGTGATGCGAAACTTATGAAGTTGGGTGTATTAACCTAATTTAGGTTTTCTAAATTATATCTATTTGTATAGATACAGTTTCACTGATTATATTAACTACTTTACAAATGATGTTGGATTGTGAAAAGTGTTGGAAATTTCGACTTTCAACAAAAGTACCTTTTTTATGTAAAAATCTTCAAATTTGTATTTTCCCTATAAAATCGTCAGTGAAATTAAGTACGAAAAAGTTTAGGTACTTTTTAAGCACCATCCCGTGTATTACCTGCCCCCGGAAAAACGTGGCAATTTCTTTATAGGAACTTAGAACAAAAAGCTATGATAAAGAACGACATTTAGTCAATTTAACTCGAAACGTTTTGAAAATTTTAATAAAAAACCATCCTCAGGAACCAACCTTTCACATCCTGTATATCGAAAGCGAAGCGCCTTTCAATATACGTTTATATGAAGTGTTTGTTATATTTTGGGACCTAAAATATATGGTTGAATTTATGGCACTATGATCAGAGACACCTCGTATATTATTTAGGGCAAAAGCAACAATATAGGGCTAGTAATCTCTCGAAAATGAAACAGTATCTAAATAAAACAGACCCATTACATAATTCATAATTTATCCCTTCGCTCAATTTGTATGCGGAAAATGTCTCAGGATAATGAAATTCAATTCCGCACGCAAACTTTCGTATTTTCGCAAAGCTCGGGACGAAGATCCCAATAAAAGCAGCATGTTGAAGCTATAAAATCAACACCGGGCACCTTGTGACTTTTTCGCTTTTCCTCGTTTATTATACGTGTTTGTAAATCATAACCGTAGTTAGCTGCGAGCAGTTCTTTCATAAATATTAATGGGGATAAATCAGAGTTAATTAGTTTCAAGTAAAATGTTGCGATTAGTTGTTATTTATATCTTAATCTCTCTACGTATCAACCGAAATAGAAACACTGTTGATTATGGATCAGAATGAGGAATTGTAGATGACAAACTCTGACAGAATTTTTTTTCAGTCCGAAATGGATATTCCTGCGTTCCAGTAGCTCTCGCAGAAGGCCTGGACATCAAGCTCAATGCTGCCGTGCGGAAAGTAGAGTACAATGACCAAGGGGTGGAAGTCACGGTCTACAATCCCAGAAACCCTGTTACTACCAACACATATCATGGTAAATCTCCACCATTTGAAGCCACAATTCTACAAATTTCTCTTTAGCTGACGTAGTACTGTGTACTCTACCGCTCGGAGTACTGAAACTCAGCGCAGTACCAACTAGCGGTCAGTTGAACACAGTGCAGTTCAGCCCACCTCTCCCAGATTGGAAAACCTCCGCAATCCAGAGACTAGGGTTCGGGAACCTTAATAAAGTAGTACTGTGCTTTGAGCGCATCTTCTGGAATCCTCAAGCAAACTTGTTCGGACATGTCGGTAGCACCACTGCCAGTCGCGGAGAACTCTTCTTGTTCTGGAACTTATATAAAGCTCCAGTGTTGCTGGCCCTTGTAGCTGGCGAAGCTGCCGCCATCATGGAAAATGTCACTGATGATGTGATTGTCGGAAGGTATGTTAAGTGGCATAAAGATTTGGGTATAATATCAAATGTAAATGAGGAAACAATTAGTGTGAAATATATTACCATAATCCAATTTGGACGGAATGTCGGTTGTCCTGTAGATGAAGTCATCAAAAGAATAATAAAAAAAATTTACAGTTAATCGTGTTTATTCTCCGTACATAATTTGAAGAAGTCATAATCGGATTAGCAGTTTCGAAAACGGCTTATTTTCATGTGTTGAGACTTAAGGCTCCGCGATTAATAACGAGAATAATTCAATCGGCTTGAAATTTATTAGATGGTGTTAAAGCCCGTGCGCTAGACGAGGAGCGATTTTATCTCTTGTGTAGCTGGTATATTACCATATTTGAGACGTGAGTGTTTTAATTATTTATAAAAATGTTCGTCGTCATGAAACACACTTTTACGAGTCTGCACGGCTGTATATTTTGAAAGATATTTATTCGATAATCTCTTAACATTTGTCTCAAATATTCGTTTAATGGAAAGCATTTTAAAACCTTCTATCGAGCAACAGAATACTTCGCAGTTCGGCCATTAGTCGTTAGCTGGCGGGTCCTTAATCTGGTAGGTCAAAATATCGCACCAAACACGTGCCAACTGGCTATTTTTGACGAAATGGTGAAGTAATACTTAGAAGGTATCCAACTTTGCAGATTAATAGAAATCTCTGCTAGAGAAACATCGGCTCTTGCTGCCTATAAATCTTAACAAGACAGCGTCGCGATTTATTAAAAAAATCTCACAATGTTGTCAAATTAAGATCGACTAGAAAGGGTTTCAAATTTATAGAAAAGAAGATGGAATTCCATCTTCCTCGAGAGGTTCAGGTTTTCTCCACAACTCACAAAAATGTTTTTGAACCAGTAATGGTTTCTTTTGTTTTCAAAGCTTCACGATCTGTGAATATACCTTTTCAAGTTGCCCCACGTTGCAAGATTTAGTTTACAGGGTTGTCATTTTTATACGTACATATTTGGATTTTTTCGCACGAGGAAAATCTTCAATAAGACACGTAATCGAATGTTCTGGTGACCAAGTAGTGTGGGATCCATCGAAGCGCCTATCCACTTAAAACCTCGGGAAAACCAACCTGCAACAGTCCGAGACTGTCCCCGAGGGATATAAGCATGAGAGACATAGAGACGTGTGCGGTTTGAATTAGCTGATCATTCTCTTGTGGCTAGGTCCAGGAATAAGGTCTTTGTCCGAATAATCAGTTCGTCTCTTTGTTCTTAAGAAGTCTGGCCCTGGAAAATGCAATGGTCCGCGGTGTCGGAGAATCCGCAGTCTCTGCAATGCGGGCCCGTCTTTCCTATCCGGTATGTGAGGTTTCTAAAATTTCCGTGACCGCTGAGATCCTGTGTTAGATAATAATTTAGGGTGTTGTCGGCACAACATCCGATTCTAGATCAGAGACTAATTTCTTAGTCCACTGTCCTTTGTTCTCCAGACCTGTTCGCCGCTTTTGCCATTTCCGAATGGTCGTTTCCCTTGTGTCCCGTCTGTCCCTGTCCTACCTGGACTACCTCGAACGATACTAGGTGGTACGAAGTCATAATCCATAATAGAGCCTTTTTTGTACCCTTGCCAACATCCGTTGGTGTTTCTTGATGCTCCTCCGTAAAAAATAGTATCTGGCGTGACTAGTCTCTTTGTCGCGCACATGTTCCTCTGCAGTTGTCCTATTTTCTTTTTACTTTCATTGCACTTATGCGTTAGGGGTTGTGCATAATATAAATTGGAGCGACATCAGACGCCCAAGTTTCTGATGGATTTCTCGGATTCTATTGTTAAATTGCCGCCTAGAAAATGTATTTCATTTCTCTCCCTTTTCTTATTTAATGGCTGCTTCCGTTTTTCCGGGGCTAGTCTAAACGAAACATATTTGGACCTGGGAAGTTACAGGAGTTAAAAAAATAAACAGGCAAAATCTCATGTAATTTCGCTATCGCAGCTCTCAAAATGTAGTTTTCATCTTTTCGAAATTCCAAAAAATAACTATTTGAAGCCTGTTTTTTTTATCTATAAAAATTTTAAAAAGCTCTAAAAATATTTTAAAACAACATTTATATTAAATCTGAATAACTCCTGAATTGGCACTTTTCACTCAGTGATTACCTCACTATGCATTCGCAGATGTATCGCAGTCCTTCGAGGAATCTTTGGTCAGTCGGGGGTCCCCCAACCCAAAGAAACTGTAGTAACCCGTTGGAGGGCCGACCCATGGTCCCGCGGATCTTACAGTTTCGTGGCAGTGGGCTCCTCAGGATCAGACTACGACTTACTGGCAAGCCCAGTAATCCCACCAAATGCTCGGGGGGTATCCACCACCTCAGGAAAGGCCAGGGTTTTCTTCGCAGGAGAGCACACCATTAGGAACTACCCAGCAACTGTCCACGGGGCTTATCTCAGCGGTTTAAGGGAAGCCAGCAGGATCGCCGATCAGATTATTGGAAATCCATGTCAACCGCAGCCTGCAGATGAGAAGAATAATTGAATTATTAATAGGCGTTCATTGTACTTTGGTGTTTCGTAATAAATAAATGTTTGATTTTGGTGTTTGTTTGGAGATTTATGTAGTGACAGAAGACGGATATTTACACGCTTAATAACGGTAGAGTTTATGAATATGCTGGAGTCTTCAAAGAAGTCTAAAAGGTTGAAATTAGTTTCTTATGAATAAACATTGCAAAGGCAGTCATCGGATACAGCCGCGGATATTAATCATTTTGTCTAAATTTGCATAGTTAATGAAGCGATGAAAATTAATTTTCTTACCAGTTAGAAAACCTTTTTGTGCATGTTTTCACGGGAGGCAATAGGCGAGTAATTATTGTTTATGTTTGCATTAATTTGCCATATTTTTCAGCTAATGCATGACGCAATTAGAAAAGTGTTGTGATAAAAACCACAACATTCTGTGAGGCGGTTATGCAAAAGGGCATGTGAATAATTCGCCCAGGCTTGCCGTGTATTCAAAAAATGACCGGGACCGAAATTTAAATTTAAAAATAGGCGATCCATCGACTATTTGTCATGTCAGTGTCCGAGTGATCGACGACGACCCATCTCGTTCCGACATTTGCATATTGATGCTTCGCGTGGCGATCGCCTGTTTCAAAAGAGCTACAGTGAAAAATCGTCGCTTTTGTTGTCTGTATCGCGAACAGATAGAGTTATTGAACCGGGATGCTCATGAAAAATGGGAGATATTTGTCTTTACTTGTCGAGAAATTGTGCAAGTACCTTCCTTCTCTATGCACGTAAACTGGGCTCGTTGAAATCGCCGGTTCTAAATTCCTTGGTGTGGTGGTACCGCTAGTCTAAAGAAAAGTGAACTAGATTTTCGTAGTTTATGCTAAATAGTATATACATTCTCATTCATTCGTATCAATTTCTATGTAAGCCGCATATAGCGAAATTACAAAAATCTAACTACCCAAAGAAATTTTCTGCTTGAGTCTGGTTAACATCAGGAGAGAGATGAGCAATATAACAATATAAAAAGGAAGGATTAACAAGCTATTATTTTCCCAAAACTGGATTTGTCTGTGCCTATTGCAATATCAAAATTTTTCTATTATTCCAATTCATATACGAGATTCCAAAATTTTCTGATAACTCAGAAATGCTGTACGGAAGGAAATCGAGAAGTACTATAAAGAATGAGCTTCGTGGCGCCACCTATCATGTAGAGCCATAAGGTCTTTGCAGCGGCATTCAGCAAACTTTGTTATTCGCTTCAGCATTATAGAACTTATGCCCTCTGTGCAAAGATGTCGCGACAAATTCTACTTCAAGATCTTTCCTCAAATCGAAAGGGCTTATACAGAATGTTCATTTGAAAACTTACCACCCCCTATATTGTAAAAACCGAAACACATATGGAAGTATTGAGTAAGGTGGTCTTCCCAGTTGCGAGAGGGAACACTTTTGACATTATCTGCATAAGTCTAATTATCACCCCTTGATACCCTGAGGCCCCCACTTGAAAATTTTAAATGGCACTCCCTAGCGAGTTGCACCTCATATTAAAGGTAATTAAAGGACAAAATATCGGTGCATCAGGAAACTCGATATGTCAAAACGTTTTCAAGGAATCAAGGAAAGACAGACGAAAAGCCAATTTAATGTTATTTATCAATGGGGTTAAAAATACCAACTTACCCGTAAGAAATGTGTAGGAAAAACGTTTTTGGACTTATATTTTGTCACATCTAAGTTGCTAGGTGTTCAATATGATTTCCATTTTGTTCTAAACAGAAATACAATCTACTTTCGAATTCATATCGAACCCTTTGAAAAGTGTTTCTAGTAATGGCCCAATTTTCTTCGGCTATGCAATTTTTTAGTTCATCAATATCTTCAGGATGTGATTTATTAGCAACTGATTTAAGATGACCGCAAAGGAAAAAATTAAGAGGCGCTAAATCAGGAGACCTTCGAGGCCATTGAATTGCCCCTTTTCTGCCAATTTATCTACCTAGAAATCGGTCATCAAACCATTATCGCAACGGCGTGACATAATGTGCTCCGTCTTGTTGAAAATGCAAAATGTTTTCGTTTAGTAGATGATCGCTATTGTGATCTATTTGCGTTGCAACAGCCTCTGTTACAAGATGATCAATTGACTCTTGTAACATATTGCGGTATACTTTACAATCAAGGTTACCATCGATGAATAATGATCCAATTACAGCGTCTTCCAAAATTCCAGCTCATGCATTACCTTTTTGAAGCTACTGAGTATGGCATTCCCGAAAAACGTTTCGTCGCACTAATAACGACAATTCTGCTTGTTAACAAAACCATTTAGATAAAATGTGCGCTCACCAAAAAAATAGATATTTTTAACAAGATTTTGGACAGTGGTAATTAGTGTTGTCATGCTTTCACAAAACTCAATTCTGGGATCAGGATCATTCTCAGCCAGTGCTTGATGAATTTGCATTTTGTATGGGTGGAACTTGTGTATTTTGGTAATTTTTGCAATAGAACCAATTGAAATTCCAGTTTGATGAGACATTTTCTAATTGATGTGTTAGTTCAGTCACGAATTGCCTAAATACTTCAATTGTGGCAACCTCATTCAATATTTTGTTTGATTTTGAATTGACTACTAACCCTATCGTTGTAATTTTTTCTAGAAGTTGCTTCACGTAGATGCAGGAAAGAATAAAAACAGAACAAATACAGTTAGTGAGATGTAAAGATGCTGAAGATGTTTTGCTCTACCCGGACACATCCAATGCCCCGAGGATGGTGAGGAGGAGTCAGTGGCCTATAACTACCGGCTTTTATCAATTTTTCTATTCAACATCAGAAGAGGTACTTTGAAGTACTGTAGAACTAATAAGAAAATAAAGCTAAAAATTATTAGCGACGAGAATTAATGCTGATGAAGCTTTATAAAACATAGGGTAACGTTTGTCCTGTTACTTCATCTTATGGGTTGCTGCTATAAGGTGTACAGGAAAATTACAGAATTTTCATCAGAATTATCACAAATACAATTTTATATTTTGAAAAAATGGTGTTTTAAAAAGATTTTTTTAAAATAAAAATATCTTCGAAACGGTTAGGTTTAGGTATAGGGATATCTAAAAAGAATTTGATAAGGTTAATCCCTAAATGCCAAAAATGCAAAAATATACCGGATGTTCCATTTGAAATAAGGACGTTGACATTGACTTCCGATATAACCGGAAGTAGTATGGCATTTAAAATATTTAAAAAAAGGTTGTAGTTATATTAGTTTAACCCCAAAATATGAAAAATTAAAAATAGTTACAAGTCCAAAAGTTTCTAATGAAACAGTTACATGAATCACCCTGTATTTTCCATTTTAGCAGCAAAGGTACGAGTCGAATGTTACGAGCTTCAGTCAATAGACAGAAATGTTAAATTATCATAATATGTAGCAATAAATTTTTTTAAAATTAAGACATGAAATGGAAACGTAAAACGCGTTGTTTAAAAGCCCAAAAGAAAAGCTCATCACTGGCATGGCAACTAGAGAATCTCGTCTGTAAGCGCACTTGCGAGAACTCCTTTGTTACGGAAATTGCCTAAAACCGAACGCCCCGAAAACATTTTATTAACAAGTTTAAAATTCGATCCCACGCGTTCGTTCCAATTTGTTTATATTATCCCGAAAACTTTCCCATTGTTTCCCGTTTTGCCCTGTTTTATATTCACTCTATCGAATTCCTATATCCCAGTGAAGCGCCCTTTTGCGCTCGGCCCGTCCCCTTGGGACTCACTTTTTGACAATCCTTATAAAACTCTTAAAACGGTCCTGGGAAACGTCCATGTCATCGTTTTTATTTCAGTGGAACACACAGAAAAATGTCTGGGCTCGATTATTGGAAAATCGAGACACGATTCTGTGACAGGGAAATTATGTATCAATAAATGTTTCCTCAGAAAGTCTCGTCAAATTCAGGTTTATCCCAATATTCAAAGGATTTTTTGTCGGTTTTGTAGGCCAAGAATTCTTGAAAGCATCGAACCAGTTTTGAAGTTTCCGTGCATTTTTTCGAAGTCCGATTTTCGTTCCGATAAAATGCAGATCAATTTTAACACATCCCCGCAATTTAAAACCGGGTCCAAACATTAAAAAATTAATTCGCCTATAAACCCGTAAAATTGTCTCGTGTTTCAGTTAATTCCCGCACATATACGCGAAAAATCGTTGTTATATGAGATCTTTTTGTGCGTAAAACCGGGTCTCATTGGCCGGGTCCTAATTCCGTCATTTCGAGGGCGCTTCGAATCCGTATGCCCTCAAAGTGTTTTTTTATTTAAATTAATGACAATGCTGTAGGGAATTTCTCCGTTTCTAACCCCATCTGTGCCGAATTCGAATTAGAGCAAACTTGAAATTAAATGTAGTCTAAAACTCGAAATTTATCTGTCCCTACAACGTTATGAAAGAGACTCAAATCCCTTTCGCAAACATGTGGCCCCAAGTCTAAATTGCTTCAAGCTCAATTATAAACAATGAGTAAATACTTTTGTGTGTCCCCTCATTTAAAATAGAGAATAGTTCCTTCGGGGCCTTGCTGAATCGCGGCTCGTCCTTTTGTACCTTTTGTGTTTCGGCTCATTTAAAGGGCACAAAAGAACGCAACTATGATAGTGCGGATAAAGGGATGTCACCCTACTCGACATGTTGACAACCCAATAAATGTCAAGTTTAATTGATGCTGGTATAAAAGTTATGCTTAGTCGCATGAAAATCTGAACTTAACCGGAAAAGCTCATCAGAAACTCCTAAATGCGGGTCGGAAATACTCACAACAAACCAGCCCTAATTAACGAAGTAGGTAAATCTCGTAGAAACGACAAATTGCAAATTAAAAAACCTGTTTTGGACAATGCGGGCCTCAGCGGACACGTTGAGTGGAAAAACACAAAAAGAGGTGAGCTTTTTTGGTGCTCCGAAAAAGCTCATTTGAAGCCGAATCACATAGTCATCAAAGCGTCCATAGGTAAATATGGAGTGAAGTGTAAATGCATAAAATGTGAGTTTTTGCGTTAAATTTGGAAGGTTAACGTTTTTTTTGAGGGGAAAATGATGAACAGATAATATGTTGTGACTAGTTTTTTCCACAAACAGAACACCTCTAGCCTAAAATGAGGAAACTTCACCATCAGAATAAATCATTGAGACATACACTATCGGCCAAATTCAAGGGATCCCTTTGGTATTTCCAATTTTTTTCCTCTATGAGATCGGAAACCGAAAAAGTTATATTATTGTTTGTTACATCGAATGAGAAAATTAAAAATCATCGTTAAACCTAATTTTCGTTTTTTAAAATGAAATAAAAAAGAATATGTTAACATGAAACTATATTGCTGTTTCTTTGAATTTCTAATAATGACGAGCTCTTTTATTTTTAAAAATATGGAATTTACTTCTCCCAGCACGAGGTGATTATGGCAGTTCTCATAAACATTTTATTATTGTATCATAGCGCAGAGAAAACAGTTAAGTAATGAAGAAGCACCTGGAGCAACAACTCTAATGGAAAAGGGCTTTTGCTAAAGACAAATTGCAAATGAGTTACAAGGAACTTGTAGTCATTTCCGCTGGTGAGACAAAGGCCGCCCAATAGCAACTTCTGTAAGAAGTCATTTGTTCTTCGGGATCGCCATGTTACTAGCCCTAATGTAAATTTTCTTCTACAAAACTTCAGAAACGTTGGAGTTTTTAAATGTACAGTAAGATGGCTTAATGAATATGAATTCACATCTTACCCCCCCCCCCCCCCCCCCCTCAATGCCGATAAGGCATACGTATTATTCTCGGATGAACTCAGATTGTGAGCGAACGTGAAAAGGGATTGAAGAGATGAGGCGAACAGTTTGCATCCTGAAATTTTTCACCAAGAATAAATTTTGATGGAGATTCTGTAATGGTTTGGGGTGACATCAATCTGAACGCCTCTACGGAACCAGCGGTGATCAGTCATGGTTCTGTAACTGCTCCCAACACTATTACAGATATCCTTGAATCTCTTGTGATGCCTCTCGCCCCATTTCTGGGTTCAGCTTTTATTAATCAACAACAATGCTCGGCTTCATACCACTGGAGTGGTTCGAGAATATTTGCATAAAGTTGAAATTGGAGGAATTGCGAAACTATTTGCTTGAAGAATGGGAAACCATTCCTTAAGAAGGAATTAGAAATTTAATAACAGGAATGCGCCGGAGAATGAAAGCCGTCATCAATGCTAGAGGAGGAAACAAGAACTACTAATTTTTAAATGTCTCATCCGTTTTTGTTACGAAAATGTGCTTTTGCGATTTTTTGCTTTTTCGCTTTATGTACGATTCTTTGGTCTTAAGTTAGTGTTTAATGTAAATTTTCGACTTTACCTGATAATGTACCAACGATAACATCTTAAGAGGCGCTTTACAATATCATGAAGTAAAAATATTATATATATAATAGTTATATAATTATATATAATAGTTATATAATTATATATATAATAGTTATATAATTATATATATAATATACACCCCCGCACGAAATTAAAAAATAGTTTCAATATTTCCTACTATTTTTGCAGTATTAGTGTGATTGTTCCAAAATGTTAAGATCCGCACTTGATCTCCATCAATATTCAGCTGCAATTTAAGTACATTTTTGTAGAGTTAAAGAAAATCTTTTCGGTCGCAAATTTTTTGCAACTGAATTTCCTCGTTTACATTTTTTTCCAACTAAATAAAATGAAACGCTACAAACGCCGTTTTATTTAATTCTGTGACCGTTACTACTGGAATATATTTGACCTGCGAAATTCTATATTTTTAATGTAATTTTGGTGTTTTAATTTCCTTCTTTAAAGGTTTAAAGCTTGTGACAATATGCTCGTAATATTTCTCACATTCGCAAAGAGGTTTACATGTGACATTTTCTATGTTTTCGTTCTCGTTAAATCATTCAATGTTTCAACTCATTCAAATTCAAGGAAAGAAAACATACTGCGTTCCAAACCTTCAAAGACAAAAGCACAAAACGAAAATGAACACGCAGAAAATGTCATATATGAAATTTCTGGCGAATGTGGGAAATTTTATATTCGCCAGGCCTTTAGACTTTTAAAAAAGATAATGAAAAAGCATCAAAATTATGGTACAATTATAGAATTGCGTAGTATTAAATGGAACGTTGTTTACTTCGTTGCCAAGGAGGTATTTTCCAAGAAGTATGAATGAAAGGAAGTGTATATGTTGATAAGAAACGATCTTTTTTGATGAGAATGGATAATCCTTGGTTACCCGTGTTGCAACAAGAGGCCGACTTAGGGCAAGTAAAAAGAAATTTAACATTTATAAATACTATTTAAAGTAATTACGAACACAGATAATAAAGTTTTTAAAATAGGCGGGAAAATTAGGAATAATGATTCAACATTGAACATATACCTGAACTAACCCCTTAAAATTACAATAAGGCCCATGTAATCATTCGGCGATTAATACAAGAAATTGTCGGGGTAATTTACGTGTTTTATATACCCACATTCTATGTACGTTAGTTCTGTTAATTTTCTTTTTTTCAATAATTTTTCACATGTTTCGAAACGGATTTGTCACCAAGACGTTAATAAAGATTTACGTCCGAGCTGTTAGTAAAGCATGAATGTCATCCTCGGTTAGTTTTAACTGAGGATAGCGGGCAATTCCGTCACCCCAACAACCCCTAGTTGTGTGTGAGGCATTATTCTCAAACATTTTTTTCGATTTTTTTTTGGGGCATTTTGTTTTGTTTCTTTCTGAATAATTAGTTCCTGCAGCCACTCCATTTCATGAAAGCACAATACGGGCCAGCAAAACCACCCCTGGTACATTAACCATGCAATCTCCGGGGCGGCTTTTGATGTACGCAAAAGCTGGTCTCGTCCGCGTCTCTATAATTATCTGCAAACAAATTTGCCGCCATAAATCCCTAAAACATATTAGACTGCACCTACCTAATATGCTGACGCCGGCTTGATATACTGGCCCATACAAATACCGGGGTTGTGTAATTAAAATTGCTCAAGTATTCAGGGCAAATAACTCACCCTCGTGCACTGCCCGGTAGCGCCCCATGTAAAATACACAGAGTATTATTTGCCCGCTTATTCCTTCTCGTCTGTGTGACGAAGTTGGGGTTTTTGCCCTACTCATTTCAGGGCACTCTGAACAAATGACACTGTCAGAATTGCAAGCCCTTTGAAGCTCGAGTTGCTGCAAATTTAAGTTTAAAGAGTGCAAAATTAAATGAGTCCAGAAAAACTAGCTGCAGCAGGAAAGCAAATTCATCCAGTTCTCATCAGTCAATACAGAATCGGAATTACAAATGCGAAATGGCCCCACAAACAGTGCACTGGCCACTGGGTCAGTAAATTAGGGTCATTGCAATCCGCATTGCAAACCGGTAATCTGGAAAGAGAGAGGGTCGGCTGATGTCTTTGCGGTTCTGGAATATGTCAGTTCGAAATTAAGTGGCTTTAGGGGTATTCAACATCTCTGAGGCGTAAGAAGCTTGTCATAGTGACGTTTGCGGGGACGTGAGAAGCAGGTCTGCATGAAATAGGTTTACTTACAGTTTACAGGGTCTATTAGAGACCGGATTAAAGGGCTTTTGAGATATGGACAAGGTTTTGGCTGGAAAAGCACTTTTGAAGGTGTTTGTGGAGTGGAGCTGGACAACATAGTATTTGATTAGAAATAAGCATATTTACAGTATAGGTCCGTTTCTAGTATTCGTTCCTAGTAGTAGTCGGTTCGTGTCTAGTATTCGCACAAACCACCTATTGCAAAAAGCACTTGAATATTATTAGTCGTTAGGACTTGAGTACTCCACGAATCCATCGATCACCGTTTATTTTTTCATTTGATTGATTTGTTTATACAGTTACTCACAAATTAGCCCTACATAACGCAAAAGTTAATAAATCTCTTACAAATAGATATTTCTACCCTTTTTTGTATTTTAGTGGCCATATATCTATTGCAGATAAGTACGGAATAGAATATGCTGCAAAAAATCACAAAGTAGTTTCTATCTGAAAATAATAATTAACAAGCAATAATTAACTCTAAGTGTAGACACGAAATTAACCGTACAAAATGCAAATATACAGGGCATTTCAAATTCGAGCCTCACCATTGGGATCTCAGAAATTAGAGGAGATACAAAGAAGTTTAAATAGGGACCTTGTTAGCTTGAAATGCAGCACCAACTCTTTCTTCAAATTGAGGATAGCCCCCTCCCAAGCCAGTCTATATTCCCCTGAGGGTGATCACCGTGGATCATTGTCGAGAGGAATCTCTTTGGAGCTCAAAAGTAGTGATGAATGAGCAACAGTTCCTGTCAGTTTTACCATATTGTTTTTTGGACGATATTCTTAAGGAGATTTTTCAATTTTGAGCAGTAACATGATAAATTTCATTGGGCTTTCCCTTTCAGAATGAACGAGGCTGTTTTCCTTAGTTAAATTTATAACTAGATCATCTGAAATTCACAACATACTCATTTTACCAGCAGAAACCGAAACTCGACCCCTTAGGATATCAAAAGAGTTTCGTTTGAATCCCGACGAAGTGAGAATGAGCAAACTTCCTGAACATTCTTTTTTCCACCTACCAAAAATCGAAATTTAATAGTCTTTAGCATGAAATGCCAATCTCGTCCAATTTACGATAACCCGTTCTGAATGTTTTATTCTAAGGAAGCGAAAGCCGAATTTATTTTGGGTCCTGCCCTGACAAAGAAACAATCCTCCTTCTCATTTTGGACCAATCCGTTATTATAAGAGTTTTTTAAAGAAGAGTTTTACTGCTCTGATTACAACGTGATTAAATTCTCAGCAATATCCTTTTTCGATATACAAAATATCACCAGTTCAAGTGGAAACATAGTGATTGGGCAAGTGAAAGAAGGACCGCATAAGGTTTAATATGTCTGCGACAAAGACCAACGAAGTGGGCGGGTCAGCCGGGCCGGCGTCTTCACTTTGATGTTTACATTAGTGTCGACTTCGTTGCCTTCCCGAAGATGGAAGTTTTTAAAACTATCACAGCAAAAAAACGATTAATCCATCACTAGAACTTATATTAGTAAACATCCTGAAACGATAAGAAATCTGAGAACATTGGATTGACTCCGCCCACGTCAGCCGCTAACCTCGCAACCCACTTCGTCGGTCTTTGTCGCAGACATATTAAACCTTATGCTGTCCTTCTCCCACTTGCACAATCTCTATGTTTTCACTCGAACTGGTGATACCCGTAATAGTTTATGTTTAGTAGAAGTTGCGAACGAGATTATCATCTTCAACTTGACAAGAAACTCACTTCACCACATAAATTTAGAAACTACCCTTGCTTCTATTTCACTGAAATTAGTTGAGAAGACTGAAAAAACTTCTTTAGATCTCCTGCTTTATGATAATCTCAGATTGACACAGAATCCATTTCAGGCTAAGGAAGAGAATCAGCAATTTGTTTTTTTTTCAGATTTTCGAGTCTCCAGCGCTTCCTACAGGTTTTGACAAATTTGGCATATTTGCTCCGAAACTTCGTGACATTTGAATAAGTTTCAATTTTCTATACAACTGAAGTGTTCCATAGAATTTTTCTTCAGAGTTCCTTCCTGGGAAATATTTTCCATTCTAATAATTTTATTGTGTTACATTTACTGATTACATTACTGTCTTTATAGATGTCGTTACGCCCTTCTGATTAGCTTTCCCGGATATGAAGTTTCCAGCAACAAAACGCGTTTCATTCCCATTGTAAAGTTAATGCATTAAACACAGTAGCAGTTCGATTATCAAGAACACGTCGAATTCGGTTTACACCTTGTAAGATATTCTGCATTCAGCCAAATAAACAGTGACAGTGTGAATGCATGTTCACATTGGCTGCACCGGCATTTTAGGCATAATAGACTGCAAACCTTCGTCTGCCGTTTCGGATTATGGAAATGTTCCAGACACTATTATTGCTTGGTTGTTTTCCTGTTGCTGTACATGTTGGTTTTATTGTTGAAATATCGACTGAATTTAGTCGAGGATACGAAGCTTCATAATTAAAAAGTACTTAACTTTCAAACAGCATACTTCATTGGAAAACTCCTGGAAAGTTCCTTGTGAGCAGCTAATTATAATACTCAATTTAAATTCTTTTATCAGAAACTTGTCGACTTCGAAAAAAATTGCCCGACTCGAACAAGAAAAAAAAACTAGAAACTTTTGGAGGCTGAATTTAACGTTGGGAGACGACGTTCGAAAAAATTGTACCTAATCAGTTTAAGTTTCCTTTTTAATTAAAGGCCCTTTTCCTGTCTTTTTAATTTTATACGCTTGACTTTTAATTAAATCAAAGCCATGAAAATGATGCCTGGATATTTGTTAAAGTCCTGCAGAAATGCTGGATGTAAAAAATCTCTAATTACTCGGTATTGGAGAGTGAATCAAAAAAGTCTGCATACCCGAAGGAAATCCTTATGCAAAGCAAAAACAAATGCTAAATTGTGTTCTGAAAGTAAACAGAAACGAGGACCTAAAACAACATATTTCCCGGATAGGAAAAGTGGAAATTCTCCGATATATTGTGTTCGAAACTTCAATTTTCGTGGCAAAACAAGTGAGCTGACTGTTATTGGTTCTTCATCCACCTACATTTGCGGTTCTAATAAATTGAGTAAACACGCAAACGAGGTTTGCTTTATGATAATTTTATTCAAGCGGATTAAAATGCGCTCTTTCAATGCGAACATAATTTTGGGTTCATGTGCAAAGTATATAAAAATCCCATCTTGAAAAGCCTCCACCGTACAACAAACTATTAAATAAATATGACCGTCGATAAAACTGTCGTTTTGCATTTTACGGCGGACAGAGGACTATTAAAAAGGAACTTCATAACACGCGATAGGATCTGACTCTATGAATATGTTGAGTTTTATGACTGGCATAATTTCGAAAGCTCCATTCAACTGAGGGTGTCGACTCTTCAGTTAAAATGTGCGGCAAAAAGAAAGGAAATCGATTCTCATTGAAGGAAATAAAATTATAGCCCAGGGCAGATCTATTACTGTTCCAGTGACAACAGTATTTTACTGGAATTGACCGTGCTGGCTGTCTCCCAAACGCAGCTAAATCAGATTTTATTGCTGTTTTAAATTTTGGGCGATATATAGACGAAACAATTCGAAATTTCCTACCAATGCCAGAATGAAGCTGCTTTTGCTTTTAACTTAAATTGCGTTTGATTATTATCAATACATTTTTGTGATTATATCATCCGTTTACCCAAAGGATTTTGACAAATTATGCACGATTTACAAGCCAATACTTTTCAAATGGAGTTTGTAACATTGTTATTTTTATGTTCTGAAAACTCGAGTTTTTTCATGAGAAACCCCATGCTGAGTGTCTCTGAAGGTGAACGAGCACTATTAATACAAGCAAAGGTAGGGACCGAAGCCCTGCGATTAGACCATTCGGGGCTCTTTTCGCCCTCCAATCTACTTCTTTTCGTTCCATGGAGGACCCCTTGCGTAAAACGGCACAGTCCGTGTTCTTCATGAGGGAGAAAATCCTATGCCATTCAAGGGCCGGAAATTCCTTGTGGAGGAAACAGGTGGCCTCAAACACCCTGTGCCAAAACACGTGCCCACCTATTGCGCAATCCTAGAAAGTGGTATGAGGATTTCATATCATTTCCTATGTGTATATAAAATAAAGGAATTTAATTCGAAAATATAAGATGAATCAAAGGTAACAGAACATTCATTTGATATAAAAGATCAATTGAACTTGTGCCGATTTATTTTAACTATTTTTTTTAACTTGTACAAATCAACTCTAAGAGTAAATTGAAGATTTGCTTCAAAATCACATTTACTTTATAGAAATGTAGACTAAATTACAGCGAAAACATTGACTTTCTCGAAACGGTCCGACTTTTATGAGGCAAAAAGTTAAACGCGCGGGAAGTATGCTACGTGGGAACAGCACCAGCCAGCCTTGTTAACGGAGTCGTAAATCAGGTGTGAAATTGTTAGTTTCAATCACCGCGAATTCTCTATGTCGGAAACCAGCGACAAGAATCGGGTTCCGAATCGAGTCCCTGAAAGGTTCCTCACTGCTGAAGTGAGTTATAAAAGTGGAGGAAGGAAATTTCACTATCACAAGGTCATCGTCAATAATTCGAAATTAATAAGGCTTTGGAGTGATAATGACAGTAAATTTATTTCATTTAACTAAAAAAACTTTAAAGAACAGTATCTAAACACTGAAATTATTGTTACGAAGGTAGAGTAAAGAAACTTGGGGAGAATGACGATCAAGACTCAATGATCATGTAGGAAAGAGAGTGACTAGAAAGCAGAATTATTTCTATTATGAGGAAAGTGACTGAGTGAACTAAAGAGCAAATAACAAAGACAGATGAACTGTAGTGCTAATTTTGTTTTACTATGGTATTGATATGATAATGGTGAGGAGGAATTGATGTTAGGGTAAATTATGTTGTAACAACAGGAAGAGTATGAATTACTGGAAATGCAAGAAAAAGGAGAACCAAACTCAGATAAGATATTTTATTAGAAAGCTAAAGAGCTTTTTTCATGAGCAAATTACGTCCTCAAAGACTCGACTAGAGTAGACAGACTTAAACAAGCTTTAAATTATTTCTGAAAGATTCGTATACAAATGTGATACGTTTGTCGAGAAAAACAGACTTAAAAAATGCCATTCTGCTTTTTGAAGTCGGAACAAACAAGAATCTCTCTCGAGTTTGAAATTTTAGTCCCATTTAGAGTAGAACCTATTAAAAGGCCTCCCACTCCATCATCATCAAATACCGACGATTTCAAAGGAAATCTATACCCTAGGGTAACAAGAGAAAAGGAATTTCATATAATCCTTCACACCCCAAGATATTAGCAGTCGTTAGAGCCTCTCCGGTATATTTTGATCTATCATATATTCCCTTTTGAATAATAGACGAAACTTGAGAATATCGCGAATCCCCCCTGAGCAGGTATACAAGTAGTTTTAATGGGAATGTCAATATTAAATGGGTGCTAATATTCGATCGAGATATTAACTTGGAGGGATTTTGTCCAAAACAAAAGAGCTTGAATTTTGTAGCACTGTTTCCGATACTAAATATTATTAGTATAGTTCCAGTAGGTGATAGGGAATAAGAGAGTTAGAATAACAAATTCTACATACCTTTTCCAATATCCCTCTGAAAGTTCGTATAGTGATAAGTCGAAACACCTTGTCCTTTATCGTGCATGCAGCCGTTGAAATAACGCCCCTTTCAAGAATCCATTTTCGCTGTTTTGTCTCGAGGGAAATTTGCATGTTTCTTACCAAACCCCCAGCTCCAGCTGATATGCCTGAACACTCCGATATTTTTCTGCAAAATCGAGATCAAAATTCCAGCAGATTGTATGATATGTGTGCACTTATTTTTCTCTGCGAAACTACCCTGAAAGCTCATCTCTCTTCAAATATTTGATTATCGAAAGGCAGGAATTAACTCGATAATGAAAAGCTCCCTCCGGCTGAAGCTAACCTTAAAGGATATATATCATGACGACTCAATGAGTCTTAGTTTTCCGGGAAAGCTTTACGTAATAGATTTAAGATCATTATTTGATTATTTCGAGGAGTAAAAAGTTCCGAATTTCGTCGAGATATGAAAATAATAAGCCCACTTGAACATAATAAACTTCCCCAAGACAGCAAACTCATTACTTCCAATATAATGCCCCCTCTTTACGTCAATTAATTCTGTTCTGTTTGTTTCAGCTTTTATGGAATACCACAGCCTAAACCTCGATCACACAATTATACAATGATCAACATTAATTAGAGCAGTGTAACCGAATCCTTCGGGTTTGATGAGACCTCCCGGTAAATTCCAGATTTAATTAAAAGGGCATATTTACCAATGTTGCCAATATGCTCCGAAACTCTGATTTAAACTCTAGGAATTTTGTAATTGGCGATTTTCGTTTGTAGAAATTACAGAGATTTTTACGTACAGCCGCAATTTCCAAATAATCGTTTCAATTTTTGGCGATTTCAGCCACCAAAATTGGCAACATAGTGAAATGTAATATAAGTACATAAATGTGTAACTAAATTTGACAACATCGCCAAATGTAATATATATATACATAGCTACAAAACGAAGTTTAAAAGACAACATGAAACGAGAATTACATTTTCCTCGGTTTTAATAAGTGGAAGACGTTTGGGACAGAACGACTGTCTGACATAATGGAACAAATAATAAAAACCAAAGCGGAAAATATCTTGATATTCCTTTGAGCATTATTAGAAAAATTTCCCATGGCCAATAAGGTCATTTTCCTTGTGGCATTTTTTCGGTTTTCAACCTGTCTCTACTCAATTAGATCTGTGAAGGAAGTAAAGTAATTTGATGAGGCTCGAGGATGATGATATTTAATCTCATATGAAAGACGTCATGTCTTCGTATTTCTTTATTTGTCCAAGCAAAGTAGCGAAAATAATAAGGAAGAGGAATCCGTGAACTGAGCTTTAACATACTCCTTTAATGCATACAAAATAATTTGTGAATAACTTCTATTAATGCATGATTTTGCAAGTTTGATAAGTAGGGCGCGTTTGATGTTGGCTTCCAACCAATTGCAGCCCTCTGTATGCCTGTCATGTGATCAGTATCCGCTATTTTTAAAGGTTTTCATTTCTAACGTTACGTGTTTCCAATCTCAGATACACAGTGAGCACATAAACATGGAATAAATTCATTTTAGCGGTTTGGAATTAAAATGCTGAGAATACAAAAATCTGCAAGGAGTTTTTAAAAATTGTCCTGAAATTAGAAGTCACAATTAAGGTTGATAGATTCTTTCCCAAATTTTTATACTCAGATATATGTATATTCCTCTTCCTTCGTATTCCCACATTCAAGAAGTGGTGTTATTTAACATATTTAAACTACGATAACCTTGTAGGCTATTTCTGATTAAGAAAGAAATGATTTATCCTCAAGTGTCCAACGTCTCTTTTGAAGAAAGTAAATAGACACGTATTCAACCTTTGCATTCCGATTTCTACCGGTGGGAAAGGTTTCCTTGACGGTTTTTCCACCTTCACAAACATTTAAAATGGCATTTGTTCTCTTTTCAGGCTTCTTCGTGAAAAATTTCCAAAAATGATTCAGAATTTGAAAGCCACTCAGAAGTCAACGGAGACACGAGCCTGTCGGAAGTGTTCATAAGAACACTTGTGAAGATATAGTTGAAGTGTTGAATCTTAAAGAAGTTTAGTAGACAATAAGTACAAGGGACAACTTTAATAGAAAGAAATTTCTATCACGAGGTAATATGAATAAAGAACATCTGAAAAATAATAAGTGTTAGAAGAAAATGGGTCTTAAGATATTTTGTACTAGGAATGAACGTAAATTTTGGAGTGATGAAGTTTCATCCACATCTTTAGAGGACGTCGTATGTCCATGATCTCCTATTCAGAAGAATAAAGTGGAAAAAGTTGCCGTTTGTGAAGAGAGCATCTCTGTAGATCGTAGATCTTGAAAAGCTAAAATTGTGGATTCCTAAAATATTACGCACAATAATGCCAATGCTTACACTTAGTTTATTTACGTGGATCAAGGGTTAGGGTCTAGTAAAGCCACAATAGGCATTTTGACGTATTCAGGGACAAGAGGATAAGGGCGTCTATTGTCTAACTGTTCTGGAAATGAGGTTTACGGTAAATTTTTAGAAAGGTTGCCTTTATACTAAAATTGGTGTTGACTAAGCTGCGGCATGTTGGGCAGTGATAATTAAAATGCAATGCAAAAAGCAATGCAAATAAGCAAATCTACTTCTTGTTATTACGACTTATAAAACAATAATCATGTTGTAAGCTCATAAAAAAAAATCATGTGTTCAGGTGAGTAAACTGAATCATCAGGTAATTGCATATCGCTCTGTCTGTACAAGTGCAGTGAATGAAAATGATTTAGAGATAAGTTAGATATATCCTTTACAACATCTGTTATTTGAACATACAGGGTTAAGTTTCCTTTTCCGAGGGTCTGGATTAAGGTTTTACGGGGTGCAGCCACTCTTAAATTATATTTAGGCCCAAACGAAACTTAATCTTGAACGACCTTTCTTGAAAACTTTTCACAAGGAATTACTATCTTCCTGCATAGGCAAACTAGAATGCTTTCGTCTAACTCCAGCTCTGTTGACAACGATGACTGCACAGTCTGCGCATAAGTAGTGATTTCAGTTTCTGGTTTCACAACTAACTGATTTGGAATTTTTCCTCGCCCGAAAATCACGTTTAAACCTAATTGCACCGTAAACTAAAATCATACAGTGGGAAAATAGGCGGCGATAAACATAATAGTTTCTCATACTAACTATCGCCCGAAGACCGGGTTATTCAAATCTCAATTTTAGATAAAGTTGGTCGCCGTAGTTAGAGAAAATTGATAAAAATGATATATTCCCCCGTATAGGGTTATGGGAGGCAATTTTGTGGGAAATTGCGATGCCCGCAGCGATTTAAAGAACTACCATAAATTTCTCTAGTTTAGATAATATTGTTGTCGTAAGGGCAAAACAGGTGCAGTTTAGTATTGCGCCTTTATTTATGTCTCAATTTCTATTAGAAACTTATTACCACAATTCCTATTCCGCAGATAAAAGCGCCGCGGAAAAATCAAGTCTAAATGCAAATTAAAACGATAAAGAAACGAAGCAATTTTTAGACAGCTACATAGGACCTGTCTCCGAGAAATAAAATATACAGAAGTCACGGTGGAATGCCTGTGTGGAACGACTGCATGGTCCTTTCTTTATTGCATTTTCTCAAGGATGTAAGGCATTCCGTTTCAATATATTCCCCGATTCGCATTGAGAATAATGAGCAGGGATGTTAGGACGCGACAAAGGGGTTATTGCAATTCTCTTCAATTCCAGTCTGCCAAAGATAAAAGAATCATTTCTAGGAGTGACAATGCGATTTTTGTAACAAGGGAACGAAAGGCCAAAACTTTCCTAAAATGCAGGACCACGGCCCTATTTGAATAAAATTCTCAAAGCACCGACTTCAAAGGGTCAGAAATAGTAGGGCGACCTTTGCGCCCCGATATATCCCTTTTATGTTGACAAAATTGTAATTTAGAGAATCCAAAGAATTTAACGTCATAGAGAATCGTGTTTAGCTGAAGGGCATCTCTTTTGTATGCTGATTATTAAAAAAAAATCCTTTTTTTATAGAAGCTTCTTAGGGCAATCCAATTTTAGTCTAACTGAGAGTGTGTTCCATTGACCGACTCGTTTTCGATCCCTCGCGCCATTTCCAGGCGTCAGTAAGCAGTTCTGAGACTTTTTATGATCTCATTGTTATTCTATGATCCACTATCCCCTTGCATCTCAAAATTTATTACGCTCTTTGTGTCTTTTTTTCATTTTTTGAACCTTTAAGATTTAACCCTAATTTGTAATAATTTTTCTTTTCCCTGTATATTTCTCCCCCTCTCGTTGTTTGCCTATCATACTGCCAACGAGCGATTTCCCCTCTTCGGGAAGATAACTGTGTTAGCAGGAAAACCCTCCTCTACGTGTTTTTCCCTGGAAAAGTTAATAGTATGTGATTCCCGTAAGGAAAATCCTCGTTTAAAATTTACAACTGCGTTTTAGGAACTTCGTTTCAAATTTAATAGAAATAGGGCAAGTTGATATTTGCTTGAAAGGAAACTTGCCGTGAGATGCTGCTATCCTAATAACGGTGATCCCTTGATCGATATTATGATAGAAAGGAGTACGCGCACATACAGATGGTGGTAAGTAAATAAACTCTTAAGGAGAAAGTAAAGGGATTTCTTTTAAAGATTTATTACAGTGAGATTTCTTTTTATTTTTACTTTTCAAAGAAAATTACAAGAAAAATAATTTAAAATCTGGTTGAAAATAATAACTATTTTCATGTGTCTTGTAATACTACACACTCAATTTATACCGTCACCATGTTGACAAGAATATTGGAAGTACATTGAGACTCTCACCTATACCAGAAGTGTTATTTAAAGTTTTTTTTTTTAATTTAATTTACTTACATCTTAGTCTCAGTTACACATTACACTCAGTTACTCTAGGACATCCTACTCACAACTAGTCTTAGATATTACAATGTTCAGAAAACTCCCCTTAAATGATTGGTAAGCTTATGCTAATTCAGGTTTCAATCAAAAAGACTTCAATTAAGATCATTTCTTGATGATTAGATATCAAGATAGTCCATCGTTTGTTACTCCAAAGTCAGAAAATTCAGGTTAATAATGGTTTTCGGTTACTTATATTCGCAGTGGATTGTCCATCCGCAATGGTCCATGAATAAATATATTTTTTTTTACTTAGGTGCTTAGTCACTAAAAATTCTGAAAAACTCCTGTTAAGGTTAGTTTACATCAACTCATATACTCAGACACATGTTTCACTCAAAAATTCAATATGAGGTTTCTTTTGTTCACTTAGATAGTGGAATAATGAGTAAGTTTTATAATTGTTTACATACTCTAAAAAACGTAGTTATAAGAGGCAGTTTAAGTTTCTCTAGAATGCAGAAAACTGTCTCCATGATTTGATCTGGATACTCAGATATGTATATGCTAAATTGGTCACTTGTTGGCGTTCCTCTTGTTAATAGAATCAATAAAGATCTTATTGTTAGTTTATCCATCGCATATCTCCCACATCACTTGCTTATGCTTCATTAGTTGCTTCCTATATACCTCATATTTATGAAGTTTCAAAATCTCTCCGATCCAACGACATCGGATTTGCTGGCAAGCGATCGGATAGTGGTGGATTCACCTTCATGCTCCAAATACGCCTGTCCCTCGCTAAACTATGAAATAACGTAATCTCTGTTCTCTTTGTTGTCTCCTAATAATTTGGACCCTCTTCATCATAGCTTTCATAGCGTGTATTGTGGACCTTACCTGTCTAAAGGTAAATTGCTTCAATTCAGATAGAGGATTTTTCTCTGCCGGAATCCGCTAAAAGCGCAGCATATGTTCTTCTAAAACTATATCCCGTGTAAAAATTGGCACTTAATAATTTTACAAAATAGATACTTTTTTATGGAAATTTACCAAAAGTTTTTCCCTACAGGGTGAAGTTCCGTATCCCTCTTCTTTTAGCTTCTACTCTAATAGATTCTGAGTCTCTTCGCACCTACATATTTAAGGTTATTTGTAGATATTTTTAATAGAACTGATTTCTTCTTCTAATTTCATGGTTAGACAATGGTTGACGCTATATTTTTTGCAACCTCATCATGCTAGTTTAGAGGCAACAGCCATCCTTTTTTCCCTTGCTTCTTAGTTCTTAATCTAGCCTATTTTTGTCCTCTAACTGCGTCTGATGTTAAGCTTTGCTTTGGTAGTTTAGGTTAATTCAGATCGGCAATTTATGTAACACCGAAAATTGCATCCTGTATTTCAAATTCATTTACATCTTTTATAAAAAGTGTCTAGTCTCTTTGTATTTCTTTGACTTTAACGGCTCGAAACTCTAAGATTCACGTAGATTTCACTGTTTGTATCCGATATTTAGCTTTACTTCCTGATCATTCAGATTTTTATATTTTTCTATAGTCGTGTTACAGTGTCTGAGTAATTGCTTTCCTAATTTATTGATATTATGTTCATTACTTCAACGTTGCCTTTATTCACTCTCTGTTCTCTTTGTGGTCTTTTCGCTTTTGCTTCCTGGTTCTTCGCTGGCACTTAAGGGAGTTTCTTCTAGGTTTTCTCTTGGTCGGTATCCCATAGACTTTTAGATTTATTAAAATTGAGAGGGATTATAACAATTTTTATTAACATTGATTTGCATGGTTAATTATGTCTAGTATACTACTTTCAACTTATTGATTTGAGCTCAGTATGCTTCACAATACTTTGGCTAAGCCCATTAAGCTTTCCTAGCAATCTACCGGCAAATCGAAACGCACTGAGGAACTTTGTTTTCTTTTAGAATTTCATGTAGAAAATATTTGTCATTTTAAGAGAAGCCGATTTCCCCTTCGTATCTAATAATTTTTTTTTATATTGTACTAGAATTTTCAGAATTTATCGGAACTTAAAGAGTTAGATATTTACTTAGAACAAGTTTGCCTGTAATGCAATACAAGTTTTAATTTTTAATTAGAGTAAACTGGAACTCGAAGGAGAGCTTTCGCACGTTTCTGCTTAATCCCTAATAAGAAAATATCAATCCCTAGGCACCGTAAACCCAAACGGTTATTTCCTTACGTAAAATTTTTGTAGCTTTAATTACGAGCCCCTAATGGTCCTAGACTGAAAAACAAAAGCAAACAGCAGAGAAAAATGAAACTGCTGCACAACATTCTGCAGGGAATGGACTCGTACTAAAGTTTAATTAACTTTAATTCAGGATTTAAAAATACTTTGTAATCTTTAACTCCCCGGGTAGCTTTAAGCCGGCTTTAAGTTTTTGGTTGGAATACTAATTTAATATAGATTTGATAAACTCGCGCGGCTATAAGAGTCCCCGAAGGGCTTTCTCTGGAACTTTTGTTAATGACTACGGTTTTTAGAAAATGAAAATTTATTTGTACGGCGATTTTAACTTCTTTTCGTCACAAAGGGCCCGATTGCTTCAGAATAAATGGAAATTTTATGTTGAACCGCTGCCGGGTTTCGTTTAAACAGCCCTATTAAAAAGTTAGATAACGATTGCCTAAGGTCTTTGGTAAATGGGGTTTTAGTCAGCACTCCACTGGATTCTGGAATACCTAATTGTTACTCTATTACAGACGGATGTGGTGCGTAAAATTCGCCAATACACACACACACACTCACATGCGCCTTAATCAAAGATCGCAAACCAGTAACTTTGAACGAAGGTAGATATAAACTTTCGCTATCTAATTAAACCCTTTCTGTAGCTTTAGGCTTCTGCTACTCTTAACAATTATTTTATTATCAATCGAAGCTGTTGCAGTTAATTACGAAATAAGTGGCAATTATTGGCAACCTAAGTAATCCGATTTTCCGGCATTTGTACCATATGGTTGAACAATGTTTTTAAGTTCTCGATATGAAAAGCAAAGATCCGTGGTTGGGACTTTATTTTTTAAGCAACTCGACTTGACTTGTGAACTTGACTTGACTCGGCAGCGAAATCAATACTAATTTAAACATCAAAGTGGAGATACCGACCGGACTGCCTCCGCCCTCTTTGTTGGTCTTTGTCAGAGGAATATTAAACCTTATACGATCCTTCCCCTACTTGCACAATTCCTATGTTCTGATTTTAACTGGAGATACTTGTACGTAATTCATCGCGTTCCTCCTATTCTTATCGTTACTATTTTCACAAAGTTCCGTCATTCTCCCCTCGTCCACAGGAGGGTGGTACCTTCGGATTGCCTCCCCAATCATATTTGCGATTTCCTCTTTTGTATTCCATCTTACCTACCCTTGATTACATCATGTCATCTATTATTCCCAAAACTTATTCAGCTCAGACCTTATCTCCCTCATAAGAGGGTTTTTCCTCCTACTAACTTCGACCACTGACTCCTTTTATTAGTATTTCAAATCTGTTAAGGGTCACGTTATCCCCCGGTCCGCCGCTAAGCTGGGTAAGATAACCCAGTCAGTTCTGGACCGGCACGCCGAGACCCATGAGACGTGGCTTGTTTTTTTTTTTATCAGACGACACCCTTTGACAATTCTCGTCTGATAAGAAAACCATGCAAATGTGGAGCCTCTGCAGATTTTAATTCTACATGAACCTTAGCTGCGCTCTTTCCCAAAGTGGGAGTTGGTTTATGACTCCTCTCAGTTACACACCCGTCTCAGCATCCCCATGTCTGATGTCTAGAGTAGCATGCACTCCCTCTTGGAACATGGACGTTCTAATGCTTACAAAGGATTTGGTTACAGCCACATTTTCTACAGTTATTTGAAGCTGGTTTCAAAGCTCTCGGTGTTAATTGGTGTATTATTATTCTTTTTTGTTTTCTTATACGTCCACCAGAAGCTGGGGCTTTTTATAGCCAACCATGGCAGAGCCTCACGTTACCATAGTAAGACGATTAATTGAGAAGATCTCTTGGAGTGTTAGAGGCATCATTTTATCCTAGGTACCTTGCAGCTTTCAGAACGGGTTCTTAACATTTTGGCTTGATGACTAATTCATCGTCTGTCCAATCTAGATCCGTTACCTTCAGTTATCATTCACCTTGGCCTTAATGGCATCTACGAGTATCTCCTCCAATTTATCGCCTATGTATGAGACACATCACCATTTTTGAGAAAACACATAAATTCTACTTCTTCGACAGTAAACTTTTCACTCCCTGTATAATATAATATCTAGTGTTTGAAATTTTCAAATTATAAGAATTCTTGGATCCATCATGAACAATTTTCAACGCAATCGGAGCCAACCTAAATTTCTTGAACATTTTGTAGTCTTTCATCCTATTTTGAAGTTCATTAAATATTGTATTAACCCCTAGAAAGTTTTGAATATCTCAAAGGCCTTTTTCCTTGGACAAGTTTTCCAAAGTTGAGTTGAATTCAAATGAATCTTTAAATCTCTTAGGCATTTTCGTGGCTTTGTTTAAGTTAATTAAATATTTGAAGTTTTAATATGCTCAAATTCAGACTCCAAAAATATGCACTCTTTAAGCGGCGTTTCCTAATGGACGGCCAAAAATAGGGGAACGCTCTTGGGTCAAAAGTAAGGTCACTTAATGGAAACGTGGTTTCTTAACGTTTCCGTTTCTGACGGTATTTCATTTCATAAAAATGTTGCAACATATTTCCCATAAAATCTTGCCTTCATCCCTAATCATGCCCCAAACCCAAATTTTATTTCCCATTAAAATACGACCCCCAAAACCGCTTTATATTACAAAACCGATAGCGGAAGGCCCGATCGAACGAAACTATCTTAAACTTTACTACCCTAAACGGCGGTTAACATAACTCGAGGGTTAAAGTAGGGTGTGTGTTTCCTCTGGTCGCCTATAAATCACAAATCGAGGGCCTGTGTAGCTATCAGTCCAAATATATGACTCTGTCCTATGAAAGCAATCTCTGTGACTCATCAAGCCCATCCTGTTTATCTGCTGAAGTATTCTTCGGGGAAATAACGTTCTTTGATTGGCCAGTTTGATATTTGCTCATAGTGGTTTTGAGGGTACCGATAAACGAACCATCCCCGTTATATAAAAGCGACTGGTATTAACATATTCAATTTGGCCCAAAAAGACCGTTCCGCGTTTGTCACAACCTATTATCTCCTGAAATTGGGAAAAAAATCATTTAGATTGCTACGGTGGACGCAGAATGGCGATTGCGAACGAAGATAGCCCAGATCTGATGTGTATCTAAGCAATTTGAGCCTGTGTCTCTTGACTTTAAATGGCAGATTTCCATTTCCTCTAGGAACCTTTGGCCAGTAAATTTGAGCAAATGGGGACACACGGGAGGAGGTTTTTGTTGTCATAAAACGAGCAAATATTTAGAAGGGGATGTTAATTTAGGATAGACATGGTATAGAACGGTAAAAATGCACTAAAATTTGATATTCAGCTATAGCGTGGGGCATGATGGAAAAATATATTCTTGGCTTGTACTCCGGGAAGTCGATGGATCATTCTCACTGACGTCGACGACTTGAATTTCTAAGATAGAGCCGGTTTTTGCTTGGTGGAATTTACTTTTCGTGTTGCAAAACGTGATGTTATAGCTTAAAAGAAATTTCAAATAACACAGATGATAGAACCGAGTTTAAGAGTTGGTAATAAGCGGAGTAAAATGTTAGCTGCAAGAGCACTTAACGTCGGGTCACTTAAACATCGAATCCTCCATTTAACGTTTATGCGGGTCTTAATTTTTTTTTGCGATGAACATGAAGAAATCAACAGTCAGCGGACTAAATGATATTAGAAAAATCTTCATTGTATGTTAACAATGTCTGAGCGTCGTGAACAGGACAAGTATTTTTCATTAGGGTTACTAGACGAAGAGACCAAATCATTATCGTCATTTAGACAATAAAACTTAATTACTTGGAAAAAGAAAAAAAGGACAAAATCCATCCAAACATTTACTATACGAACATATCACAAGTACAGCAGACTGCTGCAAATTCAGGCAAAATGGAAAGACAATCTTCACAACTGGACCATTCTGAACCCTCATGGCCTTAGCAAAAAAACAAGATAATTCCCCTTCATTTTCCCTTCAACTACTCTATCAGAGCAATATTTCGAAATGTAAAATTTTGTTCTTGCATTTGATTAATGATTGTCTGATTATCTATATATAGACGTAAGCGTCTTCGTCACAAGAATAGAAAGACCGAATGATCGATAGTCTTTGTCTCTGGAAATTAAGATTTGTCATATCTACATACAGTGTGGTAACTTTAACTGGAATAAACTCAGTATCTAGGTGGCACTTTATTTTTGCCAAAATTGCTTAAACATGTTAATTTTTATTTTACCCCATACATTTTTTACCACGCGTTTAAGCAGTGTTGCCAAGAATCAAATTCCAAGTAGATACAAAATTTGTTCCAGTTAAAGTTACCACACTGTATAAGATAAGTATTCAGATTTTTAATTGTGTCTTAAATATTAAATTAATTGAGACTTTTTGATTATTTGAGAAATCAAAATTTACTTTAATGGATATCCTTTCATTTTCTAAAGCTAATTACCAAGGGTAACTCAACATTTAACTGGCAAAAAAGTCGTAGTCAGATTTTATGACCATCTGTCCATTAGTGAACTTGTCAGTTAGAGCTGGGAAACTTAGTTAAAATTCATTTTTTTATTAAAAAAATCAATTCGGGTGAGACAAAACGGCAAAAACAACAAAAACCACTATATTTTACATGTTTTGTACATTGGAAAATTTGAATTTACCTAACAACGTGACATAATTATGCTTTTTGACATTTTGGGCATTGGTGTATCCAAAATCAGCAAGGGCTGAACCGTTGAGTCGAAATCGTCAAAAGTGATTCACAATTTTACTTTATTGTATAGTTCTCTAGACATGTAAAAGCCGTTACAACTGCAGCTATAATACTTCAAGACTTTCTGCTGAACTTTATCGACAGTTAAAAAGAAAGTTGCACTCAATGCAAGACTTGCAAGGGAAATGTCCAAATTATAAATATAAAACAAAACCGTTCTTAATCAAACTTTAAATTATTGTCTATAAGCAATGGCTGCAGCTGCAGCTAACAATGATTGTCACATCTAGAGCAGACTTCTAGACATCGGAACTAATGAACATTCTACATTTAAAAGCAAAAACTCTCTGAGGAAAATTGAAAAGATAAGGTCCGCTGCTTTCAACTAAGAAATCTTTTATTTTTTAGTGTCAGCACAGTTCAGTTGTAGCTGTCTTAATGCACGGAGAATGCACCCGATTGAAATCTCGTTTAGTTATATTTCATTGAGCCATGACAGATCTGGGTTAATCTAAGTTAAAGGGCGTTAATGCGAAATTATCTTTTTGTTTTCCGGTAAGAGCATTTTTAGAGGTAAATTTAATTTTTATAATTATTTCCATTTTCAGTGTAAGTTGGGCATTGTTTTAAATAGAAATTGAATGCGCACTAACGAGCACTGTGGGCCACAATTAAAACTAATAATGGATAGGGAATTTAAACCGGCTGAAACCTCAAAGCAAAACTGCCCTAATTTGGGCTGTTTGTCATTTAATCATTCAGGGCTAATTTAAGCTCCAGTTAAACGGAATATTACGTTATTTTCCATTAATCATCCAATACATCTCTCGTTACAAAACCCATTACATGCCCGCGCTCCTGACGTTTGATTATATTATCGAACTGATTATTTTTTAACAATAAGCTAAATAGTAGTTAGGTCTCAAAATTGCTCATTACTTGTCATGGCACGAAATCTTCTAAAAGCGCTCTTTTGTTATAAAAAGCAATCCAAAAAGGGCAAAACTGAGCGAGCCATACACTTTTATTTAACTTTTTAAATCGCAATCAAATCAAACTTTCCGCTTTGTCCGGCGTTTCAGAAATCTCCGAAAGCACTTTGAGTGGAGTATTTTTGTTGCGACTCCGAGTTTGGATTTCAATAAAATTTTATTTGAAAATGTTGCTGCTGTTATATTGTATTTGTGAACGCCGGTTTCGCTCTGACGACGAAACGCTTTTGTAATTTTAATGATTTCACATCGGTTTATTGTTGATAATTAATCTAATTTTGCGTCTGCGGAATTTGAGGAAAGAGTGAGATTAAAAGATCATCCGTTCAGGCTTTTCCTCGGGAAACTTCTTTAAAACAAATCACAAATGCCATTTGAAATCCATTCATCCCGCATTCGCCCATTTAATAACGTTAAAGAAGATTCTCTCGTGTAACAATTCACAGCAGGGCACTTATCAATGTTGAGCATCCTCATTCATTTAAGCAGATACCGCAATCTCCTGCACGATAACTATCAATTATCAAAAAGTACCAAAAACGTCGGTCCGGAATGGAGTCATTCTTCGAGTTTCTGTCAACTTTTCGAATAGCTCAATTAAAATACACTCTAAAAATTTAGAGCGTTTTTCAAGTAAAAAGTTGTGTAATTCTCAAAATGGTGCTACTGAATATAAATGATTTCAGATCTGTTTATTGTGGGCAATTACCCTGTGCCTGTGGAATCTGGGGAAAAACTGTAATTAAAAGACCATCCCTCCAAGCCTCTCCTCGGAAAATTTTTCTAAAGCAAGCGAATTCAAAGCAGGCGCAAATAACATTTCAAAACCCATTCATCCTGCATTACTCAACAACTTCAAAGACCAACTTCTCATATAAAAAACCGCAATTATGAATTTTTAAAATTCCTATCGGATCAAGCAGATGCCACAATCTTCCGGATGTTAATACCTTTTTTATAGGGATTTGAGGCGCAATCGTAGGGAGCCTACGCACAAAAAGGGTCAGGAGTAAAATCAAATAAATGCAAATTCCTTTTTACGTATGTAAAGACACGAATCTGTCTTAATAGGAAAAGTTCGGGGAACTCTTTCGTATTCCGCAAAGACGCGAAACAGAGATTGAGATAATCAGAGTTTGTTTCGGTTCAGAGCCTTCAAATATAATTTTCGGACCAATCTATATGCTTATGGAACTTTCGGTTTGTGAGAGCCCTAGTGAGGTTTGGTAGTTCAGAAAATAAACGGCCAGAATGACTAGTGTGCAGCAAATTTGCATTTAGCCTTAGGATATCATTTTCAAGTTGGCTAAGAAACATCATTACTCAAATGTGAGACGATTAAGGCCAATTACGAATTTATGCGTCATTCCAGTTTTGCGTTTAATTAACTCGAGCACCCCAAAGACCGGTTTCGATCCTATCAGATCTTGTCAGATCAGTTCATCTCGAGTCAATTAAACATAAGCAGAAATCAAGAATGCCAGCGGTCAGTATAGTGGACCTGCTGGAAAATATTCTACCAGCGCCGTCTGCCGTGACCTTTTTGCTGCATCTCGACCAAATCTTCAATTATATGGAACTGATGGTGCTGTTAGGATATTTTCCTTCAGGTCTAACGTAATTGGCTTTTTCGATATCTGCCTGCGTTTAATTTACTCGAGATGAACCGAACTGATTTAATAGGATCGAAACCGGTCTTTGGGGTGCTCGAGTGAATTAAATGTAGAACCGGAATGACGCATAAACCTGTAATAGGCCTTAATCTCCTCAGATTTTTCCTATCACTATCTGCATTCCTCTTCATCATCAGCCCAGTTTTCACCAATAGAAGTAAACGGAAGTGAGAAGGGTAGGAGCAATTACCAATAAGAGGATTTAAGGACAATAAAAGGGCATTAAGAGCACTGAGTAAGAAACTTCGGGAAATGATCGCAGATATATTTTTTACTGAAAAAAAATGAATGAAAAAATGAAATCAGATGGATCTATCCGGCGAATTATAGCCTAAAGTAATTTGTTACATAGCAAAATTTTAAGAAGGAACGTCAGGGAAATAAAAGTTATTAAAATCAAGTTGTTGAAAAGCTTTGCAAAGTTTTTATACAGTTTATGCAATTTTCAAATATTCTAACACGAGAATTGATTGAGATTCATACAGGTCTCTGTATATACAATTTCAGCCTAAAGGGTTATGCTTTCTAATTAAAATTTTCTACGTTTTTGGAAAAAAATCAAGGATATCCCATGCGGGAGATTGAGGACGCATATGCTCTGATAATGTGTGGTTTTTAACAAACATTACCGATATTTAAATGGTACTATTGAAAATTTGATAGAATTTTGGATCCATAAACGACCATCTAAATGTAATCAATCACCTGGCGTGAACCATTTGAAGATGAACTCTGCTCTATAGTCGCTGCAAATTTTTAACAATAATACTGTGTTAAGTCGAGTAATTCTGAAAAAAAGGAAATCGTAGCTCTAAAATGGCATCTGCGAGGCCCGTCCGACTCATAGCAGCTTATAGAGCAATTTAATCAATATCGAATTTAAAATTTAGGGCTGTGCCGTATCGCCCTTTAGTAGGTATTATTTTTAAAATTCAAGGCAAAATTTACTTATAGAGCGATAAGGAATAAGTGTTTTGTAATATGAAAAAGAATTAAAGTTCATACGAATTAAAAAGGGGCAAGCGCGATCTCTAAAACTGCATCAGCAAATAAAGCAACATAATGATAATTGTTCTATAAACTGATGATGCAAAACTGCATCATATCGCTTCTCCGGCAGGCACAATTTTTCAAATCCCTTGTTAACTTGTGGGGAGATAAGGGCAAAGAGTTTTCCATTTATAATTCCGGTCTTCTGGAGTTACCATTGAAAGGTTTTAATAATTGTTCTGTTTTATGTGTTTTTCGGATAATTTCAGGGTGATTGACGGCACCAAAGATTGTTTAGCAACTTATTTAGCATGCACATATTGCTTTTCGTTGAATAAATTATTTATGTGCTGGTAAACCTGTAAAGAAATATTTCGTATTTGTGGAAAAAGGAGAAACCTTTACGTATTAGCCCTTTCTGAAGATCAAAGGGCCCTTTCCTGAGGATTTGGTTTTTATTTAAAAAAAAAGCAAAGGCTGTCAAGCTAAGAAGCGATCAGTAAAAGTGATTTCTAGCGAAAATCCTGTTCGGGTGACATTTGTCGATATGGTATCGCTAAGAAGATTGTCCCCAATGTTGAGCTACTTAAGTCCTATACTTTAAGACCGTCAAACAAAAATAAAACTCATGACGAAGGTTTTATCCACCACGTAAATAGATGTCCCTCAAGAATGAATTTCTCACATGGAAACAATTTCAGGCTTACCGAATGATTAATTCTTTGAAAGGGTTAATATAAAAGTGCTCCTGAAACTTTACCCTGCAGCTTAGCATAAACTGTAGTCATTGGGCCTTTATTAAATTTCGCTGCAAAAGTACATGGTATAACGCGTTTATATTAAATTTCCAGCCGGTCAGTGGTGGAAGCGGCGACATCTGGCGACGGACGTTTTGCGGTCGCAATGTCATCTGGCCGGGAAAGTAACTGATGCGAGCATTGTTGCAGTGTTGCTGCTGTTTCATGAGAAAATTGCCAGAATTCTGGATGAGATTCCCTTCCACGTCGGACAAAATTCAGTTCCTTTAGAGATGGTTTTTAAGGAGATAACGAGCGATTTGGAGGTACAGTCGCATCTCTTCGAAGAAAACGTCGACCGTTCTCTTACAACGCGCAAACTAGGTGCCGGTTTCCACAAGTTTAGCTAATCGTAGATGACAGTCATTTAAGGAAATTTATCTCTAAGCTTGCGTGAAATTTTGTCCTCCTGCTTGAGGTTTTCCTTCCACTGCACAGTTTGGAAACCAATGTATGCATGTAGCCAGTAATGAGCCTGGCTGTATAAAACTATTTGGGAACTAAAACTGTTGGCGCTATTGTTTCAATTTAGTTTCCGGCCGAATTATTTCGGCTTAAATTTTTTATGTCGCCCTAGATTGAAAATAGCGCCCAGTAAACTGTTTTAATGCGAAAATTAAAATTTTGTAATTGTTCAATCGGGCGCGAGTGCAGTGTATCGAGCCCTTGTTGCTTCTCTTTTATCGTAGTTCACGTTTCAATATTGGTTTAGTGGCTGTTTAATGACTTCCCTCTGTCATTGTTCCTCTTTGGTCCATCCATAGAAAATATCAGAACCCTCGGCCTGATTTGCGACTCAGGAGCACAACCGTGAAAGTCAAAAAAAATTTCGACGTCACGTGTGCTCATAGTGTAATACAGCTGCTGCACCTAACAAGCCCATCGGATATCCGACATAAATACTTGTAAAAAACGGTAACCCAATTATGGATTTCGCATCACTCCGAATGCGTGTAAAGTATGCAAAGCGGACCCAGAGTGAAATCAAAGCATGACTCGAAATGCTTTTTTCTGTGATTCTCAAGCTTTGAGTAAGCGATACCTGTTAGCGATCCGAAACCATGTTGTTTCAGTTCTTTTGCGCTTGTGTCAGTTCGTGTTGTTGAAAGTAACTTAACGAGCTCGTAAATATCAAGTTAACAAATGCTATAGAATTGGCACACACTCTTTGTTTACCGCACTGCTCTTATATCTGAAAAATCAATGCTGATTTATTTTGAGGTAAATGCAAATGTGTTGCCCTTTCGGGAATGAAACATTGAAGAGCAAAGCTCTAAGCAAATGGAGAATGTTGCGTTATTCATGTATCGAGTTACATGAGAGGCCCATCTCGTTATCTCCAAGTAAATGGCTGGTGCATCCCAAAACACCTCGGGGCGACCGGATGCCATAGATTCACGTCACGAATGGTTAATATCGCTAATTACTCTTGTGCAAAGCTGCCAATAAACACGGTGAATCTGCCATTGTTCATCTCGAAATCTAATTAATTTACTTGATTACCAAACCGCGGTTTTATTGTTGTTTTCACATCGAAGCTTTCAGGTTGGAACCTATGGACTGCTTCCTGGATCATAAAGTGGTGAGCAGTGCAATTTCCAATCCTGCCGAAAGCCCGGCAAAATCATACTTTGTGCATTATGCAGTCGGTGTCGAGGGAGAACACTAATTAAGTTGGTTATTGAAGTATTAATTGATCTGGCAAAGGTACGTTTCTGATCGTTCATGCGGTTACGTACACTGCGTTAATTTGCTCTATTTAAACCTAAACTGCATCCATACATACATATCTGTTTTTAGTACACCTTTATGTTCGTTTGGCAGTAATTGGGAAATATTGATCCTGCACATGTCAAAGGGAGGCTTTTGACCAGCCAAATTGGAACTAGTATACATTGGACTATTGCGTTGCTAATTATCAAAATTGTAAAGCTCTAAGAACAGCATTCCGCGAATAGTTTGTCACCGGCAAAAAGTCGCAAACTAAAAATAATTGAGTAGAATCGATGTTCCTCAAATGGGGTTTTGCTTACTCGGTTTGCACTAGCTTGCATAGCAATCTAGTAAGCACGCACTCTAAAATCTTCAATTCTTCAGCAGCCTCAATTTTTGAAACCGAGACAATGTAAGCTTTGAGAGTCATGAAAGTGAAAGTTTTTTAATTCTCGGAAAAGTTCAGGTTAATTCAGGTTCCTTTATCAAGGTTGTTCAAGGTGCCTTTATCTGAAACAGAGCTTGTCACATCCAGCACTAGCTTATAGAACAACTTCAGTAAGTAAATGCTTCAGTATTTGCAGCCTGCCATATGAATCTTAAAGTGGCTACATTTTTTTTAAAAAGATTGTTTAAATTATTAAAAGATGGATGCTCCAAAAAGCATAAAATTCATAACACCCGAATAGAACTAGCCGCTCTCCAGTTTGCGCCAGCTTGTATGACCAATGTGTTTCTCACCGTTCATGCGGTTATGTACGCTACGTTCGTTGTCTAAATTTAAACTGCACTCAGGGATGTCTCTGTTTAAAGTCTGAGCATTAAACTTGTGGAGTTGCGTCATAGTTTTGCCATTCTCACTAACAAATACAATATTTACTCTCATGAAAATACGTCCCAAATCAGTAAAGTATTTGTAACTAAAAAAGCCAAAAATGTTTTTTTGCCATCCACTCTTTGTGAATTTGTCATTTTATTTGAAAACATTCCGAACCATAGATGATGAAAAGTCTAATTAGTACGCATAGCTTCAAAAGTTTCGCATCACTTCGATTATTGAATATTTTTTATGTGGTACAAAAATGTGTAAAATATTTATTTATTCATGAATTTTAATTAAAAATAAGTTAGTTTGTACCGTTACTTTACTACTAAATTTTAAAGAATAACAAAAATTCTTACCGACAAAAAACGAAAATCTTCATCCACAACTTTTCAAGTAAAAAATTAAATTAATAACGTTTATTTCCAACCTCTGGCATCGATTCAAGTTTGAAGACGTTGCTGTATGCTTTGAGCAAGGTTAGCTGTAAGATCTTGAGGAATATCTTGCCATTCTTTTGCAGCAATAATAACAAACTTCTGATAGTCCTGGGAGGATTTCTTTCAAAGTTTACAGCTTTAAAAATAATAGCCCCATTATGTTCTATAGAGTTCATGTCAGGCGACAACGCGGGTCGATGTAAATGGTTGATTCCTTCATTTTCAAGGTAGTCATTTACTGCCATAGTACGATGAGAACGGACATTGTCGTCCATGAAAATAAATCTGTCACCAACAGATCGTTGCTATCGTCTAGTATAGGGACTTAGAATGTCTGTAATGTATCTATTGCTCGTCATTGGCACTTGACCATGAACTAAATCGGTGCTTCTGTTGGACATTATACTAGCCCAAAATATGGCATTTTTTCCGCAAAAGGAGGCATGGGATGAGCGTCGGCAAGTTGAGAAACTCTTGTTGGCTCTGTCCAAATTTGGCTATCATGTGTCAGACAAACTCTGGCGTTATCATAAAAAAAAACAAAATTCTTAAATCCTTCGGGGAAGAGTATGTGCTGTGCATCCCGCTGTAATCAACAAGGTCTGTGTTGATTGCAGTACGAGGAACTCTTATTGGTCGACGATATCGCAAACCAGAATGAATGATTCATCTTCTTAGGGTTGAAAAAGAAACAATAACTCCACGTGCGTGTCTAGCTTCCCTTTGAAGTTTTGGTAGTGCTATAATAGAATTTCGTTGACTTGTTAAGTGAATATAACGATCCTGCCTTTGATTAGTAACACGCTTACGGCAACTTCAGGGTGTATCTTACACAAAATTGGTCTCTAAATAGTGATTCCATATGCAAGAAGCATCACTTTGAGACACGACTATACGCTCAACCACAAGCCTCTGCGAATGCCGTTTTTCGACTAGTCACTATTCTTGCACGATCAATTTGTAGTATCACCTAGCACCTTTGCTTTAAACCTTAAAATGGTACTATCCAAATTAACCTTGAAATCTTTATTTAGAAAAAAAAGTGTAAAAAATTGTTTATCGATACAAAAAGGGTATTGTTGTTAATGTTCTGTATTTATTGTAATAGGAAAGTACGTTTGTATTATCATTAGCCAATTAAGAAAATAGTGACTAATACTTCTTGTGCAGATGTGCCTGATTGGATATTGATATGGTAACGTCACATCTCAGCGTAAGCAATCTAACGTTAAATGCAATAAGCTGATTATGCATATTAAGAAAAAGGCACCGGACTGACTTTTAATCCAACAGAAGATCAAGAATTACGCTGAGAGGGCGACGTGGCCGATAGTCCACGGAAAGTTTACATAAATAAAGTTATTTTTGTAGTACTTACATGCCCCCAGTTTTCATTATTATTTTCATAATTACTCAAGTAATTAACAGTTAATGATAAACCAAAAATATGAAGGTAAAAAAAATCTTGTGGCAAAGTGTTTTAAAACAGAAAAGGCGGGTAATTCAAAACTTCTGAAGCTCTGTTTAGTATATTTCTAGCACAAACGAATAACTTTTGGAAAGACTTTAATGAAATACGAATTATGGAAAATGGCGAAACAAAATTTACTTGCTAAGAGATACAAGTTAATATTTTATGCGTCGTTCATAAAATTTGATCAAATATTAACATTATTTTTAGGATAAGTACAAATACAGGATACATCAGAAGTCATTTCCAAGCGCTCGCAATTTGATGAGGGGAGCTAAAACAAAACGAATGTTCCACGAGAAAGTTCTGAAAATCACGTCCTTAATGTTATTGTAATGTAATTCATTTTCAATGTGAATTCCTCCTCTTTATTGTAAATCTCTTACCCATCATCTGCATATCATAAAAGATAACCTGTAACCCAGATTTTAGTAAAATATTTAGTAAACTAGGATTTATGTATAGGATTTATGTATAGAATTTATGTATATATCATAAACACACTGTAGATTTGAAACAGAAAGTAATGCAAAAAAAAAATTCTTACAAAAATTGTTTTCAATAATATAAAGTTTCTTGATATAGAAAAAAAAGTATGTTTCTGAGAAAAAAATTCTGATGACTTCACAGACGCCATTTTCCCACAATTGAAAAAATCTAGTTTTTAATTAAAAATAGACCTTAGGGGACCTCATTTAAGGACCCTTACTTAGATTTTTGATTCTGGTTTCCGTTTCTCCATAATAGGCTCAGGGCGCCAAATTTTGAATCGCTCTGTACAAAATTTTAAAACGAAAGTAAGTTTTGAATACCTACATATCGTTATGTATTTTTCGTTTAAAATGTTTAGGATCACGTCAATGACGATGCAACTGATGACACTTGAAACATTGTTTTCTCCTTAAAAGATGCGTCTCTGCACCTCTTTGACGCTCCCCCAATTTTCATAAAAATACTTAACGCTGGAACAGACTCTTTGGGAAAATTTAAAAAAATCCGCATTTCAGACAGGAAACGAAAACAGCAACCTACAGATAGCGATTGGAAGACTTTTTCTGAAACCTCCTGTATATGTAGCGCCAGCTTAAGGCTTACCATGTTGTGTGATAGAGATACTCTCCCCTAAGGGGAACGCAATCCAACACGAGTTTATAATTAAAGATACATCTTTTTTAGGATACTCTTAGAGATGACGTCACGATTGACGACACATCTCCAGAAGTTCAATAGTCTGACTTTAATGCACCTTTAGGTTCGTTCGCTTGGTATTAAGTGGGAAATATTAATCTTGCACACATGAAAGGGAGGCATTTTATCAGTTCCTTTCGGCCCGCGTACCATCGCATAACTAATTATCAAAACTGTGAAGTCCTAAGAAGTGCATAATAACAACCTGCGAATAGTTTGCTAACAGCAATAAAACTAAAACCCTAATGCTTCCTAGATTAAATTCCTGCAGCCGAAACGTATATCTAGCAAAGAGGAGTCTATGAGAAAGCTCCTGTGGGAGTAAGCCCGAGTAATACTAATTACTCCACTACGGTACCCCCGGGCACACTTAATGAATACAAACTTTCTAGATTCCAAGCAGAAAAAACTGAATGGCCATCATAAAACGAGAATATTTGGCTTTTTCGCCGCTAAATGCTCTCCCCTTTTGTCTGCCTCTCTCTAATGAAAAACTTGGAGAAATAAAAGAAATAAAAGAAAACAGGGTTCGGGGAAATAATGTTTTGTCATTCACTTTTATTGGCGACGGTAGCATTAAGCAGCCTATTGTGTCAAATGTGCTTGTTTCTGCGTTATTTTGTTTATTACATCGGTACAGATTCTCCTTTGAAGCACACCACAAAACGATAAGGAAAAAGGTTTTAAAACATATACCATCAAAGTAGTGGCGTGATAACCGTAGACAATAAAATATGCTCCTGCACATAGACATAACGTTTTACTGCAGCTGAATACTTTTCACTACAAAGTAGAATTGGAAGTGCTTACGGAGATTTTAGAAACGTCGAGTTGGGAGAACAATAAAGTTTTATGTGATGGCTTTGTAAATGCTGAAAGGCACCCTTTGGATATTTCGACGATAGAATAATTCTAATATTGAGAGGACAATTGAATGCTATTACAGGACATTTTCGAGCGAATAAACACACTATTTCGGTCTATTCAATGGGTGGCGTTTGCATTTGATTTTTGTCGCCTTTATTTTCCTTGCCAAATAAATTGCCATGTCGGAGTGCATTGGCTTAGATGTGTCTGCAGAAGAATTATATTGAGCCGTATTTTCTACTTCAGCGGTTGCTTCTCTGTTCCAAATATTGGGAATCTACATATCATAAATTTTGTACGCTTATTTTCATATGAGACTGAAGTTTTTTCACCTCAATACAGGGTTCTCCTTACAAATAATGATCAAGGCAGTATTATTCACAAAACCCTAGCCGCTCCTTTTTTTCACTCACGCTTCAGTTTCTTGCAAGAGGATGGAAGCTGACGCTCAAAACCTTCATCATTAATTACCTACATACAGGATCAAAAAAGTATTGGCACGCCCCTGATGTTTCAAACATAACAAAAATTCTAAAATATTTTTCCAAAAAACTAGTTTCACCATTTTCACTTAGTTATGGCACAATAAAAATCAATAACGCTTTCTTGTTGTAGGACTGCACCAATTAAATAAATATATTAACAGTTTTTGTTAGGTCAAAAGAGTATTGGCCCACCTGCACAGGATGATTGTAACGTTAATTTACTGCGATTAATATCTTTAAATATAGGTAAAATGGATGTAGATAGGTATGGTGTACTCTCAGATAATATTTCATTTAGTTTTTGTTTTATTTTGTTGTTGTTGTTTGATTAGTTGGCCAATGTACCGAGAATTGCAGAGTTATCAAATTAAATTCGTAATCAAATACTTCATTTAGGTTCACAAGATTTGAGTTATCGAAAAATCGCGTCTCAGTTATCGCTCAGCTTTAGCGGCGGCGGAAATGCGGTAAAAAAAATGTTAAGAGACGGGTACGGTTCTAATCACGTCACGTTCAGGTTCTCGTCAAAAGTACGCAGCCGCCGAGGAAAGCACCGGATTCTTCGAACAATCTAGAAAAATCTTACAGTTTCCGCTTCCGCTATTACCGAAGACGTCGTTTCAACTTCCGCTACATTCAGGTTCTCGTCAAAAGTACGCAGCCGCCGAGGAAAACAACAAATCCTTCGAACGGTCTAGAAAAATCTTAGTTTCCGCTTCCGTTATGGCCGAAGACGTTGCTTCGACTTCCGGCAAGAGCACTTCTGCGCAAATTGTTAGGAACAGGATTCACAGTTTCAGTTTTTATAACAGGCTCAAAGAAAGAAGCCCTTCATTTATGACGTCAACCGGCAAAAAAGGTTCAACTTTACAAAGAAGCATGTGGACAAGTCGTTGGATTTTTGGAAAAATTTATGTAGAGGAAACCAAATGCGGCATTCAATGTCCAGAATGTTGGAGCTACAGTAAAGCATGGTGATGGGAATGTTCTTGTTTGGAGCTGTGTGTCTTGGAGTGCTGTTGAAAATTTGGTTTTAATCCATCCATTTAATCCATAATGGTATTATGGATGCCCTCAAATATATCCATATATTGCGGCATAATTTGCGGGTCAGTGCCAAAAAAATGGGGCTACAGGAGTCATTTGTATTCTGACAAGACAACGACTCCAAATATACAGCCTCTAAAACGAAGAAGTGATTGCTGTACAAGGTCCGGCGCCAATTAAGAACACGACCACAGTCTCCGGGAATGAATCCGATAGAGAATCTGTGATGTTGCCTTGACCTGAAAGTTCGCAAACATAAAATATCATCCCGAAATCATTTTAAAAGGATGTTACACGAGGAATAGGCCAAAATTCGCCTAAATGTACGTCAAAATTTAGTAGAGTTTATGCTCAGGCGTCTACAAGCTGTGATAGAGGCGAAAGGACTTATGACGAAATATTAAAAAACATTATTATTACTCCTAAGCATCAAAAATATTTTTTTAATTCATACAGTCCCATAACAAAAAACCTTATTGATTTTTTTTGCAAAATAAATAATTGAAAATAGTTAAACTAGTTTTTTGAAAAAATATGTTAGAATTTTTGTTATATTCGAAAAGTCAGAGGTGTGCCAATATTTTTTTGATCCACTGTATATCGGACCACCGTTACATCTCGACATTCATGGTTTGGCCTTTTTTCACAAGGCTCACTGATTTCATACAGAGTAGCCCGACGAAAACTTTGGATCTCGAATTTCAGTTTTTAAAATGAAAACGTACAAAAATCCTCGGACTCCTCGATTTTTGCTTCCAGGAGTACAATTTTCTATTGTGTTTTCAACCTTTCAATTTCAACTCCTCAATAGAGGTGACAGTTACTCACAAAATTTTTCATGGGAAAGAGTGTCGAATACCTCATTTTAACAGCAGTTTAATCTCCAAGTTTCAAGTCACTGCCATTATCCCTGTTAATATGACAGCTTGTCAAAGTCTGTCACATACACACATCATATGTCAGACTTCAAAATGAGGGTAGGAAGACTTTTAAAAGTGAGATATCACTGCATTTTTTTATGAAGATGAGTTTGACTCCTTAAATTTAAAAGGCTACGTTTTTTATTTGTAATCTGTTTTGTAAAAAAGCGGACAAATAAAAAAACATCACGTTAGTTTTCTAAATGCTGGAAATGACCGCCATTTACCTCCATACAATAAAATAAATCTTGCTCAAAACTTTGGCTTACGTTACGCAACATTTCGGGTTTAATTTGGTGACATCCATGAAAACTCTCCTCCGTCAACCTGAAGCTGTTCCTCACTTAGTTATTTACAATAAAGACAGGTTTTCCCATCCCAGGACTTGCTCAACTACAAATCAATGTACATTTTGATGAGTAGTAATCCCTTTAACTCTCTGAAATCTTTATTTTTCCTGGTGTTAATTTTCAGAACTACGACTTCCCCATTGTAAAACTGTAATCCTGAGAGAAGCGAGTGTAACCGCATTTTAGCGGAAGCTGCTCACAAGGGGCAAATCTGCGGTTCTTAAATCTGCCAGCGAACTCCAACCCATTGTAAAGTTAGACGGCAGTTGACGGACTTAACTTACAGCAAACAGATTTGAAAGTAAATTTATCGCATTGAATTCCATTCTGAATGAATTATTTTAGTGTTATTATTCAAGAAATATGTCACAAAGTTTTACTGTGGAGGTCTAAGGGAAAAATCTTTGTTTATTTGAAATTCTTGCAAAGCCCGTCCCAACGGTAACATTTTAGCGTATTCTGTAGCATCTTACTTTTTTGTATTAACTTCAACAACTCGGCTTCTGTCGCTGGGGATTTCAGCAACTTTCCTGCTGCGGAATGTGACCGAATTTATATCGCCCTTGTTTTATAAATTTCTACAGGGTTTTTTTGTCA